>NC_143014.1:224340402-224610402 GCF_055824585.1 Amblyomma mixtum | reverse complement strand
GAAGCGAGTGAACTGCGCGGTCACCGTTGACCGTCACGTACCTGATGGGCGTTCTTGTGTTCCTGGCGCTGATGTCGCTCTTTGCCTTCGTATTCTCATACGTTGTCTACAAGGAAGGGGCAGGTACGGAAAGAGAATGGCGCCCGTCCCAAGTTTCGCAACTCCTTGCTGCAATACAGGCTGCATGCACACATGCGTGGAAGTGCGAACAGGGGGAGTAAGAGGCACTGTGTGGGGGTCACGTATGCTGTGCTCACTTGCTGATCTCAGTGCTCCAAGAACCATCATACAGGGGTGGCGTTTCAAAATACGTCATGCACGAGTTTATCGAAGGTAGCAGGTGCTGTCACTGTAGCAGTGTAATATTGTAGGCCTTCCCCTGTCTCTCTTACCTGTTCTCGTGCGCGTACACTGCCATAAAGCACACTTGATGCCATTTTTCTGCACGCAGATAGCCTGGTTGCAAGTGGCATAAATGGCTCCAGAAGAGAACTTGAGTATAGTTTCGCGCAGCAATTTGCAGGGCTGTACGCGTGACACATCTTTTTTCTCGGCCTCCTTAGCCACCATTTTGCCTCCTTAGCCCGGTTTGCAATGACACCTACTGCGGAAACGTTGGTAAGTGTTTCGATTCATTAATTCCTGCAATGAAACAGCAAGAAATCATACCTGCACGTGTGGATGGTAAAATTCCTGTACGGATGCATAAATTACGGGGAAGCGCTTCCAATCTTTTTTTGCGGGATCGGCTCCGCTTACCCGGAGCCAACTTACAAATGCTTCGTCTATAGTATTCTGTCTGCTATCTCGTCTGGTACTCGTCTGTGAGGGCCCTAAAAGGAAAACTTATAAACAGCGAAGACGGTTAGGGAGAGCAAAACTGCTATAACTTCTTGCAGTTCAACGTGCCGACGCCTATGGTAGTTGTAGTAGAAAAAAAAATTATGGCTGAGGCTTAGCTAAGGTTAAGCCTAGTCAGATGCGAAGCATAGTGGTGGCTAGGCTTGGTATTACATGGCTTTCCTTGGTTGCATACTTCGTCATTTTAATACAACCACTAGAAGCCTTCGTCGTGGGGGAAGACAACGGCATGGCTACAGCGGAACGCCGACTAACCCCGAGACGCGCGGTGGGTGAGCGCCTGGATTGCCACGGAAGCCGCGTCTGCCTGCCCGGTGGAGCGAGCGTTTCACCTACACCGAGTGTGAACGCGCGTTCGAAATGCGCGGGAATGCCGCTCGAGGACATTCCGGCGTCTGTGCGATGGCATCGTCACGACGACGTCACGGTGTCACGTGGCGTGACGGCGACGGTGCGAGGTGGAGGTCGCCTCTCTCATCCGATGTCACGTGGTGTAACTTCACGGTGTCACGTGGTGTGACGTCACGGTGTCACGTCATGTGACGTCAAGGTGTCACGTGGTGTGACGTCACGGTGTCACGTGGTGTGACGTCTAGGGGTCCCACGCCGACGGCGTGAGTGGTAGCTCTAGCAATATGCTTCGCATAAAACAGTTGATTTCAGAGCAGAAATCAACCGCTCAAAATGAGCTTCACCTGCCACACCAGGCCGAGCTGATCTTCGCGAAAAGAAGGCAGCGAGGTATGCCGGGAGCGGACTGTCGTAGCTCGAGTAGTTGCTGTAGTGCGGAACAGCCCGAAGGAGCTGCCAGATAAGGCGAGGAGCCGTAGGTGCCGTACATGCGTCAGAATGCAGAAGGTGTCGCTACCAACAGTGTGTGGTATGAGGCGCTGGCTGCGGACTAATTTCTTGCGCATATAATTCCAATAAAAATGCATAGAATGATCTTGTCTATGTACCCCTTCCTATTCGGTACTAGAAGACGAAGAAGACCAAGATGAAAATTTTTAACAATTCATACATATTTTCTAATTTCAAACATTCTACTATTTTACTTAGTTTTTTTTCCCCGCACATATACCTCCTTGGCATTCACCACCGTACCTTGGCCAATCTCCCCTCGTGGGTATGTGCCATTTTCATATGGTAAAGAAGAAGAAGAGCAGGAGTAGGCGTTCGTTCGGCAGAAGATGGAGAACATTGGACTGGACCCCACCATATGGGTTCAATCTGTCTGCGAAGGCCGACAGCTCCCCGGAGCATACACCTTTTGTCTGCAGGGTGAGGCGCACCATCCCACCGTCATCGACAGCGGCCGCGGCGAGCCGGGCCTCGGCTTCGACCGTGGTGCTCCCACATCTCACGGCTGGGGCCTGCCAAGGCCGGTCTTGGAGGTATCCAGCGGATCGACTCCTCCAACAACGAGCTCTGAACGCGGCGAGGTGCTTGTCCATAACAGATTTACCTGGAGGGCTTCTGGCCGGTCTCCGCGGCCGGGATTAAGTTCTTCACCACCATCACTGGGTGCTCGCGGAAGCCGACCTCTGCCGCCTAGGCCGCCAGGGTTTCCGGATGAACGAGCCTCTCGCGAAGACATCAGGCGTCGGCTTCCCGACCACCGAGGCAGGCCGCTTGACTATCGTCGTCCGCAAGGTAACCGAGACGGAAACCCACAAGAAAGTCACAGTGGGTCAGAGATTTCTCAGATATCTTTTTGGCGGAGGTCGAGAGAGCTCAACCACGATATCTCGCCATCAAAAAAGGTTCAGAGAGCGAGGCCAGCGGAAAGCGTTGGGCGGGCCGATGATTTAGGACACAAGCGGGCGCGCACCTCTCCAGGTCGCAATTTGACTGAAGGCGGAAGTTACGTAAACCTTCAATGTTCCGCGGAGAGTGAAGAGGCATGGGCAGCGGCCATTGCGCAGGCCGTGGCCCACTGGCGAAAACAAGCGTCTTCTAAAGACTTCATAGAGCAAGAGTCCGAAAAGACAGCCAGTGAGGAGCACTCATCAGGTCAAGGCGTCGCGCTAGTAATAGCAGAAAAAAATGAGGAGCTGCCCTCGGCAGAAGCAGACGCCTAGCTGTAGAAGGACAGCTAGCTGGAATGTGCCCATTCTGCTTCATGCAGCGAAGAATGCCAACAGGGAAATAACCTCAGCGAACAAGATTACACTTTCTTTTTTTTTCTCAATGGGCGCTGACAACTGTCGGGCTAAATGTTCCACTCCATACATTGGGACAAAGAAACGGAGTCCATCATGTCGACATCATCCGAGAGTGATGACGAAGGCGTTGTACTGTACAAAAGCTTCCATTCCCTGAACAGTTTGTGACAACACTACCGTGTCGAGGAACTGGCTGGTTCTTCATCGAGTTCATCCGCTGCAGGAAGCATCGCATAGGACAAAATTCCACCACCGGACAGCACCCGTCCCAAAGCCGCCTTCAAGGGGCCAAAGATGTGATGGAAGGAGTACTGTTTGCACTTTCTGTCCTTGTCTTTGTGTCCACGTGCAGTGACGAGCAATGATGAAAGCTCCTGCGACATATATGGAAACTTAGGCATTCTTGTGGTTCTGGCACATTCGCGATGTGGACAAGAAGTGGAATCTGTGTACGCGGTTTTCTGTGCAGTCATTGTAAAAATTTTTCTAGATGTGTGATATGTTGTGCTTTTTGACTGGAAGGTTTCACTTGATGTTACTGTGACTTGATCATGTTGGAGATATTAAAGTCGTGCACTGCACCGTCACTCTTTCTTCTGTATTGACATTATTGTAGCACTTGGAAGTCATCTAGTTCATGTGCTACGAATAATATTCATGCGATGCTGCCAAGTTAGAGCACCATGTGGTCGAAATTACCCGGAGCTCTCGGCGTCCCTTATAGCCTTTGTCGGATTGTGCCGTTAAACTCCATAATCCAACCAATCATGTGATGGGGCAGTCTGGCTGTTTTTATCAAAAAAGTATTTCGTTTTATGGTTCTATGGGGTTTTACGTCCCAGAGCGACTCAGGCTTTGAGGAACGCCGTAGTGAAGGGCTCTGGAAAATTCGACCACCTGGGGATCTTTAACGTGGACTGACATCGCACTGTACACGGGCCTCAAGAATTTCTCCTCCAAAGGAATTCGACCGCCGCGGCCGGGATCGAACCCGCGTCCTTCGGGTCAGCAGCCGTGTGCCATAAACACGGAGCCATCGCGGCGGCTCTATCATAAAAGGATTAGAGAAGGGGCGTAAACCGGGAGAAAGTTAGGATAAGGGGCCTCCGAGCTGAAATTGCCTTGTTCTCTCAGGTCTGTCTATTCGTCTGTGAGGTACAGCCTACCTTCGTGGCTAAACAATTCCTCGCTAATTTCCCAAAGTTGTATCAGCTGTTTAAAGGAGCACGGACAACTGATTTTAAGGCGTGTCTTCTTCTTTCAAATGATGCGTTAGACATTAGAATGAATGTGGCGCCGCGTGGTATTCGCCTATTGCTGCTAAATAATTTATAATATAATTTCTTCTGTTACACTGTTTCGGTTTCGGTTTTATCAACTCAACGACGACTGTTATGTGTAGTTGAATTTTAGGTGATGTGCTGCGGCGAAAAACTGCAATATAAACGCTGATGGGTAGTTTGAAGTCACTACAGCAGTTAAACCAGCCTACTTAAAGATCTAGAATTGCAACAAACGACTTATCAGCAGTTGTATTGCAGCTTTTCCGTGCCTCACGTGACCTGAAGCTCAATTACCCATCATAGCCACCGTTCAGTGGATAAAATCGAAACCGTAATAGCGAAAAGAAAAAAATTGGTGACGTCAGGACATAAGAGACCAGTATGGGTCAGGAAACGCGCACAAAACATGAATGAATTCAGGATGAAACCAAGAAGATGAAGTATTATCGGCGGTAGAAGATAGCAGAAAACCGAGAGTCCGATAGGGCAGCAGAGGAGCTTCAACTCAAGAAATATGTACAGCACGGGAGAAAGAGTGTCAGGTAGGGAGATTGTTAAGACATGAATAATCGGAGATCAATGGAAATGAGTTAGTCTTGCAATGGGCGTTACCGGGCCGATGACGTCGACTTGCGCATCGCTGCAGCTACGAGAGGGGGGGGGGGGATTAATGACGGTTTTAGCCGTCATTTGAAAGCGCTGACATGCTACTATGTGTTGGTTATAAGCTTTTGGAGAGAAAGGCATTAAGTAAGTATACACACCTAACTTTTGGGTGCGTGTTTTTTTTTTTTTTTTGTAATGATACGTATGGCATTATTATACATGGATTACTACGCGGTATTCTCTTCAGACCACTAAATAATTTCTCAAATTTCTTTCAAATCGAATTTCTTTCACATGCTGTTTCGGTTTCGGTTTCAACAGCTGAACGATGAATGTGACGTGAACGTGTGTTTATAGGTCACGTGAGGCACGAGAAAACTGCGATATAATCGCTGCTTTGTCGTTTTAATTAACTACAGTGATAAACCTAGTCGGTCTAAAAGGATGGAATGGCAACGGAATTAGAAGCGGCGATTATATTACAGTTTTTTCATGCCTCTTTTGGCCTATAGACGCACTTTGACGTCACAGTCTCCATTCGGGTGTTGAAACTGAAACAGCATGACAGAAAAATTCGATTATAAATAATTTCTCTGGTCGTAGGCGAATACCACGTGGTTATTTACGCGCAGTAGTGTCTTCCGCGTCATTTCAGATAAGAAAACAAGCCACCAAAATTAAGTGTCTATGCTCCATTAAGAGAAGGCTCAGAAAAAGTTGAAATAACTAAAAAATAATAAAGATATGCCGGCATTCAATTGGGATGAATACACATCGAAGCGAGCGCAAGGTTTTCAAGTTAGTGAGCAAGTCTAATCACCCGCTGGTGGGCATAAAAAAAGTTCGGCGCCCGGCGAATACATACCAAGTGGCGGTACAAAGACGGTTTAAAAGTTTGTCGACGAGTCCAACGTTCTCCAGAAAGGCATATAAAAGGTGCAGGGCACGGCGCAGACAAAGGTGGTGAAATTGTCGTCATTAATACCACAGACTACAAGAATGAGGCAGAGCGGCAGCTAAGCAACAAATCTTTCTATAAACCGCCAGTATATTCTAGCCACTATACCTCTAGCTTCCGACCCAACTTCACATTTCAAACATCTGGTCCAAACCACTCTAGAAGACCTCGTAAAGGAGAACAAAATAACTGATAAAATCGCCAAGTCTTTGCTTCCGTTGTCTCCCATCCCCGGTAGGTTCTACCTTCTGCCAAAAATACATAAGGAAAATAATCCAGGACGACCAATTATTTCCGGAATAGGAACCGCGTCAGAAAAAATTTCCTGTTTTGTCGACAGCTTAATCAGAGACATACCACCAACTTTTTCTTCGTTTGTCAAAGACACAACTCATTTTCTTTCTGACATTATTGATCTGTTCATTCCAGAAAACAGCATACTCGTTACCCTCGATGTCGCGTCCCTATACACCAACATACCCCACTCGGATGGGATCAGGGCGGTCGCTAAGGCTTACAGAGGTTCAGTACTGGAAAGACCAGTGGATGGCACGACCCTCGAAACACTTCTGCATTTGGTGCTGGAAATGAATAACTTTGAATTTGATGGCGACCACTATGTGCAAATTAGTGGCACATCAATGGGGACAAAAGTAGGTCCTAATTATGCCAATATATTTATGGGCATTCTGGAAACTGAATACCTGGAGAGCTGTCTCTTCAGACCCCTTTTTTATAGGAGGTTTATAGATGACATATTTCTTATATGGTGCCATGGTGAAGAAGAGCTATTCAAATTCATCGCTAACTTTAATAATGCTCACAGAAGCATCTCTTTTTCCCACACCTACTCAACCTCTACGATCAGCTTTCTGGATGTAAAACTTCAGATCTCGCAAAAACAAGCTTGTTACCTCCGTGTTTAGGAAGCCAACGGACAGGCACCAATACTTGCATTTTGAAAGCAGCCACGTAAAACATTGCAAGAAAGGAATACCATATAGCCAGGCTCTCAGATTTAAACGTATCTGCTCCCGTGAAGAGGACTTCGCTTCTAACTGTGAGACACTCCGCAAGGATCTGGTCCGACAGCGCTACCCGAAGCCTATCATCGACGATGCCTTGGAAAAAGCTGCAGTACAAGACCGCCGTACAATGCTAAATAACACCAAGACTGCGCAGACGAACTACCCAACTAATCTGATATTAACCTACTCTCCAACAGCACCGAATGTTAATGCTATTCTCAGAAACCATCACAACATTATCCTTCAGAGCGACAAAATGAAGCGCTTGCTTCCCGAACCACCCCGTGTCGTATATCGAAGGGCAAGAAATATCAAAGATGCCGTAACCTCTTCGAAACTAGACAACGGTGAAGTCTCAGGGTGCACACCTTGCAATAAACCGCGCTGTAAGCTTTGTCCAATGATGAATAAGGTCACAGAAGCTCGCAGCACAGCGTCGTCTTTCTCATTCAAAATTCGAGGAAATTTCAACTGTGACACCAGCAACGTAGTCTACCTCCTCGAGTGCGGTGTGTGCCGTGCTCAGTATATCGGGCAAACTGAAACTCCTTTCCGATTGAGAATAAATAACCACAGAGCACATATAAGATCACGGCCATATCTGCCTCTTTCAAGACACGTAACGACAAAAGGCCATTCATTTGGAAAGTTCAAGGCCACCATACTCCAATCTGGCTTCCAGACACATTACGACAGGGAAGCCTGTGAATCATATCTAATATTTAAATTTAACACCTTGTCTGCTGGAATTAATGAAAGCTCTGGCAAACTCTCCTGCCTTTCTGGCTAAATCTTTCTGCAATGTTTTGTTTGTTTGTTTTTCTTTTCCTTGTGAACTCTTTTGCATCGAAAATAATGTTTCTTAAATCTACTTTGATGACAGTTGCATAACGATTTGTTCTGTATTTAACACTTTCATTTCTAGTCGAGGTACTGACATTATTTTTGTTCTGGTTAAGCACGAATTATGTGACGCTCGTCTCTCATGTGTATTCATCGCATTATTATCGTTTTGTTGTTGCTGATCACGGCGTTTGGGTAAACATTGTTTCTTAGGACATTTTTTCACACTCTTGAACTGTATTATTTCGGGCGCCTGTATTATCTCGCGTGCCATTTGTATTTATTCTAATATTGTTGTTTTGTTATTCTTAAGCGGTGTTCCCTGTAATGAAATTTGCCTTTTTGGTACACTTTCTAACACTCAGGCGCTGTCTTTATCTTAATTTGTGGGCTTTTACGCATTTCCCCACATATCCTCTGCTAAAAATGCTACAAAAGTGACACAATCTTGTGCGTATTCTGTGTATTCCTGTCACCTCTGCGTGTGTGTGTTTTTGTTCCCTTCGGCCATCGCAGTGTCATTTTCTGTCTTTATTTATACTTTTCCACTCCTGTAAACAAGGAGCCTATCCATGTGGTTCTCATGTGCGACCGTCATAGGGTTTTGCTTCCTTCGGCCATCGCAGTGCCATTTTTGTCTTTATTTATTCTTTTTTATACTCCTGTAAAGAAGGAGCTTTCCATATGGTCTTCATATGCAAACTCATCTGGTTTTGGGGTCTACGTGCCACCGTGTGGAGACACTTCCCTCAGCCGCAGTCTGTGCGTCCTCGTGTTTTCTTCTGGAGTCGCGCGGGGCCACACAAAGGCGGCTAGAGGCGATACTTATGCACACAATTGGCAGGCACTTCCCTTCTTTTGTTAACCACCCCACGCCTTTTTTTTTCCAACTAGTCGCGTGCCCGCCCGGGCCCACCTCCCTCTTTCACCTCTTTCACGCGGCGCCTTTGCTGGCGCATCTTAGCGTTTGGGTTTCGTGTCTTGGCTGTGTTCCTCTTTCCCCTTTGATTTTTCTCATTTTTCTTTTTCAAGCCCTATGTGTGCCATGTTCACTGCTATAAGAAGACCCTTCCATGCACTGTATGATCATTCTAGAAAAAGACCAGTCCCTGGTCGAAACGTTGAATAAATCTGTTAAGTTTTTCAATGTGACTTCCCCAACTTCTTATATTTTTAATCAGTTGCCTTGAAGATTTTGTTATCCCTTATATATATATATATATATATATATATATATATATATATATATATATATATATATTGTGCAACCGATTGCCCAAGGCAGCGCGCGGCGGGAACGTCTCTCTTGCCGCGGTGCTACTGCCGCTCTGCCCCGCCGACTCCCTGCCTGCCGGCGCCTTCTGGACGGCTACCCAACGCCAGTCGACGACGAATTGGTGAGCAACTGAACCTTTTTATCGGATAGAACATTCTTCCGCGGTGTGCTTTGCCTTGCGTTAGGTTAATAAACTGTTTCCTAGCGTATTCTGTCGTTGCCTATTTCGTCCGAACCCGCCGTGGCTGTGACTTTGCGCCACGGGTTGGGGACACGAGTCGCTTACGGAAGCTCGCCTCCACGGCCGGCTGGACGCGGAGTGACCACATAATATATATATATATATATATATATATATATATATAAGATGCATGGACACCAGGTACAAATTACTTGATTTTAGGTGGTAGGAGTGCTAAGAGAGGAAAAGACAAAGGCAACAGTTTCGGTGGCTGAGGACGACGCAGTGCGATCTAGGAGTTGCATTTCTTGGCCATAAGCAGAATTGCTGTGAGTCATGTGCAATGAAAGGAGTGCTTCTTGGCTTGGAGTTCACGCCGGAGCGGCATACGCGTGGACTTCTGGGAGGCGATGACGTTGAGTGGTAGGCACCCGGCTTCCGCCACAGTTCCCAAGGAACAGGATCCCTTTGGGAGGCCCGGACAGACCCGAAAGCTGTTGTTGCGCGCAGCCTTCTTACTCGCGAGAGATACTCGTTGGAGAACAGGCGGCCCTTCAACATAAGCTTTTGAAAGAGTGCCATTCAGCGGCAGCTGCTGCCGCATCGCGTTCCCACTCTATCACTGACCATTTTTAACGCTGTAGCAGTTTTCTCACGAAGCTCCTTAACCTGCGGTGTCCAAGAAAGGCTATCGTTCACAGTAACGAGCCACCACTGGGTTCACTGTGGTTTTTATGCGAAGCATACTAGCCGTACAGCCGAGCTCTTCCTTGCTGCGCCGCGCGCGGCCGCGTAGCTACCACTTGACCTACATCGGCGCACCACGTGATATGACGTCACAACAGCTGTGAAATCTGGGGCTCAACTCGTGTGCTCGCTTGCGGACGCGCAGCCTCCACCGGCGGCCTAACTCCCGCTCCTTCCGCTAGGGGCGCTGACGTCACAACAGCTGTGAAAGCTGGGGCTCAACTCGTGCGCTCGCTTGCGGACGCGCAGCCTCCGCCGGCGGCCTATGCTTCGCATCCTAGGCTTCACCATAAGCTAAGCCAGGCCATTTTTAACCACGAGGTCCTTATAGCTGCTTAGTATTTCAAAGCACCCCACACCATAGAGTTTCTTACTATTACCTAGAGGGAAAGCTGGCAGCCCGTCTATGGGAGTTTGCATGGCGACCCCTCGAGACCACTTCAGCCACCATGGGCGCTCAAAGCATCATGGGGCGGTGAGCTACTTGTTGCGGAACTGCAACTTTTGGCCAAAAAATAATAGAAAAATAAAGCTGTTTGATACCTACAAACGTCCTAACATTCAATATCTGGTCTAATAATTGCAACAAACGAGCAGAAAAGCATTTAACTGCAAAGTTTGCCAAAAATAAGAGACGACTCGCTCTCCTATTGGTCAAGTGATGAACACTAAAAAAACTAATATTTCCCAATTAACAGGCGCACTTTTAAAAGAAAATATGTTTTCAAAAAAAATTTTTTTGCTTAGATACTTTAAGGCGTTTTTTAATGGCATTTCGGACGAGTAAAACCTTTTATTGGCGTCGTCTGTCGTCGCGTTTTCACTACTATGACTTTTGCACACTGCGTGCGCGCGAAAGTCGTCTGCGCACAAACGAACAACGTTTTCGGAATGAAACGTCTCAGTAGTGCCACTCTGTGTTCTCGAAAAACTACGACTGTTCCGCAACAAGTAGCTCACCGCCCCATGATGCTTTGAGCGTCCATGGTGGCTGAAGGAGCGCCGCCAGCTTTCCCTCTAGGTAGTAGTAAGAAACTCTATGCCCCACACTTCAAACAGCGGTGTGAACCAACGCTAAGGCAGCGGAACAAGCGAAAGGAACACTTGAATTTATCACGGCACTAACGCTAACGTGTCGTGTTAAGCGAATTGACAGCAGACCCATTCCCTTATTGGCAACTCCGGCGACTTTTTTTACTTAGTCAGTTAATGGATTATTTACTATATCTCTGAGGGCTTTCTCGTCAGAGTACATGACTTCGTTTTTTTTAATACTTTAACAATAATTTAAACGACGAAAAGCTTGAAACAAAATTGAAATTCCCGCGTGCAGCCTGCAGGGCAGCTTTGCGTGACGTCAGTGATGACGCCGCTCTTGGCAAGCGAGCTGCATGCGCGGGCCGCCGCGCTACGCCACGAGCGAATCAGCGACGGCACAGCGCGTACGAAGACCGAACTTAAATCCACTCATTTTTTTCAAATCTCCGACACTGCGTGTGACGACTGCGTAGAGAACTGTATAAATGACTCGCCATTTACCACACTACCTGCGCCCGCGAGAAAAGCCCGATAAGGACGATGCTGTGAGAGCGCAGCACGTCGCACATTTTCATTCTAAACCGTGATGGATAAGCCGTCGTGGTTTCGAAACGAAAGATAATGCGAGTGTTTTTATCAAGAAGGGCGCCGGGAAAGCCGACCCGCACCATAAACAGAAAACTGCCAGTGCCGGACACGTGAAACGGAGTGAGAAAAGTAATCGCCTGGTGTTGGCGTTTCCGCAGAATTGCAACGGTAACCTGCATGCACATCTAACAAGGTGAGAACGAGTGAGGCAGTCATAAGTGCAGCTAAAATATTATGGCTTCGAGCTCTTTAGAGCCTTCGTTAAAATATTCAACGCTGTTTGCACACGCTGACACATTGGCGCAAGCATCGTATTTCCTTAAACAGTATTGTCACCATGGCGGTGAATGTAAGTTATTGAGTGGGCGCACTCGGTTTAATTATAATGGCAACAAAAAAATGCGGTGGAGACTTAAGCTCCGCGTTAAGGGTTTGATGCAATAGCGTTAATGGATCACTTTAGCGGCATGAACACCGTTTTTTACTTTATTGTTACTTCATTTAAGTTTTAATTTATTTTTTATTTACCAGTTTTCACTGAGAGCCTCCCTTAACCAAGTCGAACGAACGTTCCTCAGTGGTCGAGGGGTTTAATCGTTGTGGGGTGTTTGAATTACACGAGCGAGGTCATGTGATCATGACGTCACGAGATATGCTGCGTTTGTGACACTGCCGCGTGGAATATTTCGTGAAAGCACTCGCACTTGAAGTCGGGGGCTAGTTCAGGCGCGAAAGAGCTGAAGTTCACTTTTTGCGAAGCCAATTAAAAGTCGGTTGAAAGCTAGTTAAGGGACCGAAGTGGTCGCCCTTTTCGAGGAATGCGCGAGCGTATCCCGCAACACAACACCAGTAACCCTCATCACCTCAGGAACCACAACTTACAAACTGCGAGCAAACAGCTGAACCCTGAACCCACGAAACCTGTTCGCTGCCGGGCCGCCGACCTTCTGCTCCCTCGCAAGTCCCTACATCAGCTGATCTAGGGACTTCACTCCCTCCCAGGCTGCCCCAAGTGCGACGCCATCATGCACAGCGCTAGCCGTAAAAATAACCTGTTTGACAGCACGAATCGGGAGGATGGGAGCCTATCCTTAAAATTATTGTACCACAAAACTAGACGGTTCTCAGCCTTGTCGTTTGGCACGCAGAATGTTCATGTTCAGCATCTTTGGACAAAAATTTTGATTAGAAAACTGCAAGGAACTGTTATGAAAATATTGAAGATAATGGTGCATTCTTCTGATGCGTGTGTATATATATATATATATATATATATATATATATATATATATATATATATATATATATATATATATATATATATATATATATATATATATATATATATATATATATATATATACAGGGTCTGTTCTGCAAGTAGTAGGACTGGTTTTTTCCTGGGCGAACGGGCGGACGAGAGGTGGTCTGCGCGTGCAGGATCGTTGAAGGGGTATATTGGGAATGCTGGGGAAAATCGGCAGTCGGCTCTCGGCAGTTGATGAGAGGAGGTCGCTTGTACTGTGAACCCCTGTCGAAACGGCTCGTCACGCAGAAGCATCGAGCGTTTACTGAATCAGCGATACGCGATAAAATTTTGAGTAAATCTTGGTAAAACGGGCAAAGAGACTCACAACATGATTAAGGAGGCCTACGGTGACGCTTCCATGGGTAGATCAGGTGTTTTAGAGTGGCACAAGCTGTTCCGAGAAGGCAAGGAAAGAGTGGAGAAAGACGACCGCTCCAGACGCCCTTCGACCAGCAAGACCAACGAAAATGTGTAGCGAGTGAAACATTTACTTAACAGTGATCGTAGAATGAGTATCAGAATGATTGCTGATGACTTGAGCATTCCTCAAACCCAAGTTTTTGAGATCGTGACAGAAAACTTATCCATGAGGAAAGCGTGCGCAAAGTTGGTGCCGGGAGTGTTGTCAGAGGAGGAAAAGGCCAACCGGTAGGATCTTCTTCATCATGTGAATGACGGCCCCGATTTTTGCCCAGCAGAAGGCGGCAACGCTGCCTCAGCTCCCCTACATTGATGACTTGGCCCCTCCAGACTTTTTTCTATTCCCGAGAATAAAATCGACGCTCAAGGGGAAACATCACGGATCGGTAGAGGTGGTTCAACAGGCCGTGACGAGGGAGCTAAACAGCATTCCGGTCCAGGCGTTCCTGGAGGCGTACGAAAACTGTAAAACTCATTAGCAGCAGTGAGTAGGTGCGGAAGGGTGCTACCTTGAAAAATTGTAATCGTTTGTACTATTCTCTTGAATAAATTTTGTTTAAATAAATGAGTCCTACTGCTTTCAGAACAGACCATGTGCGTGTGCGTGTGCGTGTGTGTGTGTGTGTGTGTGTGTGTGTGTGTGTGTGTGTGTGTGTGTGTGTGTGTGTGTGTGTGTGTGTGTGTGTGTGTGTGTGTGTGTGTGTGTGTGTCGGTCAGCGGATATATTGATTGTTACAGTGAAATCTTACAATATATAAAACAACTGCGTTCATAAACTCTTTTCGGTTATAAAATAAAGGCTTTTGTCCGGAATTGCTGGGTAAAAACCGTCGGAGTTACCCTCTAAGGATCAGTGGATCATCCAAAAAGAAGATTTTTTCTAGGAACCCTGCATATTGTGGGAGGACGCCAAGAACTTCACTGTCACAAAATTCGGCGCATTTTTGAAGCAAACAAAGAAAAGCAGCGCCGCGCGGACGCGTCTCGCCGGCGCGGGCCGAACGGGAGGGGAGGAAACCCCCGCGGAGCGCCTAGCCTGTGATCGTGTGCTCCCTCTCCCCTCCACCACCTCTCACCGACGCGGCGTGCGCCGAGGGGATGAGTCATCCACGCCGAATTCTCTGGAACATACGAGTTGCTTCTACAGCTGACGGGGGGAAAGGTGTCTTAGTGCACGCCTTGTGTGCACTAAGACACGTCCCCCTCGCCCGTCGGCGACGGCGCCACTCAAGAACACGCTGGAATCTTCGAGATGCGACCCCCGACCTCTGACCAATGGGGACGCGCGGCCAGTGAGAAGAGGGAAGGGAGACAGCACTGCCAATGCTGCGTGTATGTGCGCGCCTACTCTGGCGCGTAGAACAAACAGACGTGGAAGCGAGTCTATAAAAGAAGGCGTTGACCGCTATCTGTCAGTCCGGACCGCCGTTTAAGCTTCATGGAAGCGCGCCCGTTCGACTCCCGGGAAAACACCACTCGGCCAGCATCGGACCAACGAGGCAACGTTCGCCAGTCTGCGGGACGGCATCGTCGTGGAACTCTGGTCGTCGGACTGCCGCAGTGCCCGGTGAACAAATTGTGTTTTGTTTGTTTACCTCTCTCTCGTGTGTTAGTGCACTTTAGGTGCAATATTGCCTTTGTATTGTATTCTCTCTCGAGTTTAACCTTGCACGAGTTGCATTGTTCTGTTAATCACTTTGTATGTGTCTGTACTAGTGATTGTGAAACCCTCTGTATCGTCTCAATTCCTATATAAACTTTGTTTTCTTTGTGAACCTTTGGCTCCGACCCATTCTCTGGCTTGCGACCGGCGAAAGCTGGGCACCGAAAGCCCAAAAACCTCTTGTTACTTGGTAGCTGGTCTCCGCTGAGCTTGCCACGCTGAGTCGAGGGCATCTCCTCTGAGTCCGAGGCCGCTACCCCCACACGCTCTAAGGGTGTCTGGGAACTTCCCACGTAAAAGTGCGCGAAGTGTGGGTGACATTCACATCTTCACGTTTTCAGCAGTGGGCCGCTACAAAATTTTATTACCGGTGTTTGCAAGCGAGTCTGCCAACCTGAATTGCGGACGGAATAGAGGGGAGAGACTGTCCATTTTTTTCTCCACGAACATCAAGATTATTGGGCTTTAACATTGTTATCATCAACGACATAAATGTGTCCATTGCAGCCATCAATACAAGTGCGTTATTATTTACACATGCCGGTCAATAGAGAGAAGAGTAAGGAATTCGAGCGCTGTTGTTGTTTTCCTCAGTAAACATGTCGCATAACCCCGCGGGGGGATTGGCCAAGGAACGGTGGTGAATGCCAAGGAAGTATTTTTGCGGGAAAAAAAGCGTGAGGCAGCGAAATAAGAATAGTGGAATGACTGAAACTAGAAAAAAAATATATACTAAATGAAAAGATTAAATAAATTGAACAAATTTGAAGTACCAGGAATAGAATAAAATACACTTTTTTGGACATACGGCTGAATTTTATATACAGTTAACAAAGTAACCGACCAGTTGCAATAATGCAATCATGAAGGGAGCCGCAAACGCTACTTAACGAGAATCCCTTGGCGCTCGCATCGAACGAGATAAGAACTGGTAGAGAAAAACGGAGTCCTAACCTCGAAAGAGGGACCTCCAAATATTGCTTTCTCTGAACTACGAACCAACGGCCAGAGAAGAGAAAATGTATTGTTTCAACTTCTCTACATGAGTCACAAAGGTTTGTCGTAGCGAACCCGCATCTGCGTAAGTACAAATTTAGGGGGGGGGGGGGGGGGGGTATTCTGCATCGCAGTAGCGTCGCCGACATCTTACACAGCCTTGATTTATACCTCAGGGCATTCCATGGGTACCTTAAGTGCTGAAAATCCACGGTACTCAGCAACGGATCACCCAGGCTGGCTGAGATATGTTGGAACCGCTGGAAACGGAAAGTCTCTAACAGAATTAGGTAAGGGACGGGATAGATTACAGTCAGCTACCTCGTTAAAATGACCAGGCACCCAGAAAAAACGGACCTCCCTCACTGTGCACGGAACAAAAAACCCAAAGGAACGATTCAATAAAGTGTTTCCGGAAGTTTGGATAGAGACTAAATCTGATAGCCACTCTGCAAGGATAAGAAGCCATGCTGCATGGTTGATTTCCTGATTTGTTTCTTCTTCCTTTCTTCGGCTTGGATCGGAACAGCTTGATGCGGCTGATCACTGATGACACAGCATGCACGTCCATCTCCCCCTACCCCTCCCACAGTTGATTTTGCGCTGCACGGGTTAGTATCCGTGAGAAGGTTGCTTTAAAATTTTTTGATTCGATCTTTGCATCATCCCTACCATCATTTTTTGCATGTCATACCTGCGACGTTGATCCTTACAATTCAAACATTTTGCCATCCCACGGTGTTTACTTTTACTCTGTGGTTATGATTCTCAGCTCCTAACCCGAAAGACGCGGGTTCAATCCTGGCCGCGGCGATCGCATTTCAGTGGAGGCAATATGCTAATGCGATGTCAGTGCACGGTAAAGAACCGCGGGTAGTCGAAATTATCTTTTACTTTTATGTTTTGCCTTCTAGAGAAAAAAAAAACCACCAACAAATTCTTGGCTAAATTTCCTTTCCTGTCCCGCAGTGATGCTTCTCGCCCCTTCCTCTTCTTTGTCCTGGAAGGAAAAGAAAAAGACCGGGCTCCAAAAGCAACTCGTAGGCTACAACAACAACAACAACAACGGGCCGAACCGCAGTAGACCCGATTGCCCCACCCTAGGCCATGTGACCGCTGTTGCAGCAGCAACAACAAGGGTACATACTTCTCAATCTGTTTCTTTTTAGTTCTTTTTATCAATCCATTCTTTTCTTCGTCTGTATGGGTCGAGCTTTTCACGCTGTCTTGTGACTGGTTTCAACCTCGATGCAGATAAACGCGCCAGAAGGCGGCGCCAGTGGCAGCGGATATCCGGCACTTCACCATGGAAGCGAGGGGCTTCCACGAGATTCTGTACACGACGCCTCGCCTGAGGCCCAACAATCCGATGGGGTACTTGCGCAACGAAGCACGCGCGAATATTGCGTTTGTGCTTAGCTTGGAAGCGAGTGAACTGCGCGGTTTTCTGTGCACGCAGGTCGCCCTTGACCGTCACGTACCTGATGGGCGTTCTTGTGTTCCTGGCGCTGATGACGCTCTTTGCCTTCGTATTCTCATACGTTGTCTACAAGGAAGGGGCAGGTACGGAAACAGAATGGCGCCCGTCCCAGGTTTCGCAACTCCTTGTTGCAATACTGACGCACACATGTGTGGAAGTGCGAACAGGGGGGGTAAGAGGCACTGTGGGGGGGTCACGTATGCTGTGCTCATTTGCTGAGCTCAGTGCTCCAAGAACTCATACAGGAATGGGGTTTCAAAATACGTCACGCACGAGTTTCTAGAAGGTAGCAGGTGCTGTCACTGTAACAATGTAATATTGTAGGCCTTCCCCTGTCTCTCTTACCTGTTCTCGTGCGCGTACACTGCCATAAGCAAACTTGATGTCATTTCTCTGCACGCAGATAGCCTGGTTGCAAGTGGCATAAATGGCTCTAGAAGAGAACGTGAGTATAGTTGCGCGCAGCAATTTGCAGAGCTGTACGCGTGACACATCTCTTTTCTGGGCCTCCTTAGCCATCACGTATCAAGTCTGCAACGACACCTACTGCAGAAACGTTGGTAAGTGTTTCGATTCATTGATTCCTGCTATGAAACAGCAAGAAATCATACCTGCATCTGTGGATGGTGATTCCTATTCGGATGCACAAATTATGGTTAAGCGCTTCCATTCTTTTTCTGCGAGATCGGCTCCGCTTACCCAGAGCCAACTTACAAATGCTTCTATAGTATTCTGTCTGGTCTCTCGCCTGGTAGCCGTCTGTGAGGGCCCCAGAAGGAAAACTTAAAAATAGGGAAGACAGTTAGGGAGAGAAAAACTGCTATAACTTCTTCCTGGCCAACGTGGTGACGCCTATGGTAGTTGTAGTAGAAAAAACACTTTATTTCAGAGCAGAAATCAACTGCTCAAAATGAGCTTCACCTGCCACAGCAGGCCGAGCTGATCTTCGCGAAAAGAAGCCAGCCAGGTATGCCAGGAGAGGACTGTCGTAGCTCGAGTAGTCGCTGTAGTGCGGAACGGCCTGAAGGGGCTGCCAGATAAGGCGAAGGAGCCGTACGTGCCGTACATGCGTCAAAATGCACAAGGTGTCGCTGCCAATAACAGCGTGTGGTATGAGGCACTGACTTCGGAACACAGAGGGAAGAGACTTGGAATACCAACGGCGCAAAGAAAAAGATTTTTTTTATGTTTCACGGGCAGCAACTGCGGACGTGGACGGACATCCCTTCTTTGCTTTAAAAATATCTCGTTAATTACATGTCGCATAATCCGAACTTCTGGCTTATTCATACTGGCGCTGTGGTGCCGTATAAACAGGTCGTGTATTAACCGACCAAATGAAATGTAGCCACTAGCCGCGTTATGTGCAATTTTGGCGAGCTTCTGAACCCCCCACACCGGAGTTGAAGACAGCCTAAAAGATACCGCAAACGCCCTAAAAAGTGCGTTACTAGGCAAAAAAAAAATATATGGCGATTACACAATCGTGGTAATGTGGATGATGAGCGCTACCTGGCTTGCGCATCTGCGTCTCCGATTAATTATTTTGCGATTCATGGTTTTGCATAAAGCACAAATTCGATTTATGCGTCTCTCACGAGTGGGTTCTGCATCGCTGGCCAGAACTTGATTATCCTGGCGTCTTTCACGGGACGCTTCTGCTTGTCCAGCCATCACGAGTGGCCTGGAGCTCGAGTGCTCGCACCTTGGAGTTCGCACGCGCATTAAGTTTGCCCTTGACCGGCGCCTTCTGGAAGCAGACAAGGCTTCTGCACTCCTCCTGTGACGTCCACGCACCGAATTGCCCGGTGGACCACAGATGCCATGAATTCAGACCGCAAGACTCGAGAAGTGACGGTCGCCAGGAGCGGACACGCTGTGAGCTTCTCGCGAACTAAATCAAACGAACTCGACGTGGACACAAAATCCATTACTTACTTCGTGTCGTCCTGTACCTGTAGCTGTTTCCGCTCTGTTCCTTCCCATCATTTCAAACCAACTAGCCCGTAGCAGTATCCTTGAATCGATTAGCTGGCTGGACAATGGGGATTCTAGGAAGTGGTATCCCCGATGACTAGTCACAGACTCTCGAACAATTGGCGACAGCGACAACTTTCGCCGGGAAACGAAATGCTCGGGCTCGAAGTATGAGCGGTGCCAGCACTGCGGGGTGCCCTATGGACCATATACTGTACCCGAGGCGCCCGCGCAGCGACTCTGCGGGCGCTCCACTGCTTGTCCTAACGTCACAACGGGGTTGCTTCCCAGCTGCATAGACCCGCAATCGAGAACGCAAACTCTTCAGAGCCTTCTTTCTCTCCCCTCGCTTGGGGGCAGCGCTGTACTACATGGGGCGGCTGCGGGCTCCCTTGGACATGTGCGACCAGGTGGCCGTGTCCCTGTGCCGCGCGACGGCCGTTCGCAACGCGTCCTCAATCAGCCCCGTGACCATGGTCAAGGGTCATCTGCACCTGCACGGCATCGACATCGACGGTGAGAGACCCGCACAATTTACGGGCAAGGCCAGTGCAGGGCTGACGCTGTACGTACGGGCGTGCGTATGTGCGCTGCGTACATACGAGATTAGAAGGTGACCACTATAACGAAGTCGGTTTTTGCAGGAAGGCTAGAAAGAATACATGAGCTTAACTCAGAGCTTCTCACTCTTTTTAAACAAGCTGGCTAGTCGCTTGGTTCTATATTATGGTGTAACGCGTTAAAGGTAACATTACTTACAATAAATTAAATTTTCTTCGAATGTTATAATGCATTGATTCGTTTTTTAAGATGTAACATTCTCTGTAATTCAATTACTTTGTTCAGTAACAGATTACGAGTATTCTGTGGTTGTTTTTTTCTTCAGGATGTCCGCACATGCAAGACCGAGCTTGGTCTGCATTTGACTTAGCGCCTGGCATTTCACAATTGAAAACGACGGCACAACGGAATGTCACGTATAGTGAGCTGGATTTTTGCCCCCTCAGAGAGTGAACAAAAATGAAGCGCGGTGCTTTGCGTAACTTCGAGGTGGTGCGCAAGGATTTCGTATGCTAAAGCAACGCGTTTCTCTCCGGTGCTTATATCGAGAGATAACTCTTCCGTGTCTCTGCTGATGGGTTCACAAGGAAAAGGGGTAAAAATGCTGAGAAAAACTTCTGAAAACAACCGCAGGTGAAATTACCAACGAATGTTCTGCAGCAGACTACACAGACTATAAAATAATTAGACTATAGTAATAGGTTACTTCTCTGCACTTGTTCTGTTACTTTTTGGGCTGTAATTTACCACTGATATCAGTTACATTTCAGGTGAAGTAGTTGTAATTATAATCGGTTGCTTGTTTTCTGTATCGTGTACAAGTCTGTTTGGTCCTTCTGCAATTCACCGGAATTTCTATGGGACTAAGTGGTTACACCGCACCAGGAAAAGTCTTTTTGGTCCTCCTCGGCCAAAAAGACAAAGTGGGCGAATTGGCCCAATTTTTCTCTCACATTCGCTTGGATCCAAATTCCAATAGCAGTCCACAATAAATGGACCGATGAACCCACTCTTTTCTCTTGTAAAATGAAACCTAAAGGAGCTTTGAAACTCTTTTTCGAAGAAGCTTAATTAGCCTTGGTGTAGTGTGTATCCTTTTTTTTTACGTCACGTCAACAGTGTTCGCGGTGGCGGTCAGGTCCACGTCACTGCTACCAGCACGTGGAGTCTGACCGTATCTACCTGTATGTGGTTACTATTTGCGCGCTATCACACGCCATCCGTGACGTGTAACTGTGCGCGCGCGTATTCCTGCTTTTGCAGCGATGCTCAAAGAGCATTATTTCCCCATCGGGCTGCTCAAGCGGTTCCTCCATATGTGCATCAAGTCGACGCGGAAAAGCGGTGAGTACACCTACACACACACACAGAACGACGCCGGGATCCCGGCTGCGACGTTTGTCCCCCCCCCCTTTTTTTTTACTTGTGAGGAAAATGATTCGCTGCAACTCGCCGATTTGTGTCCTTGTCACAAAGCTGCTCCCACAGAAACTCGCTAGACAGTAGGGGACATTCAAAATTCCGCAAGTGCGCTTTTCCGCGTAACACTGTTGCCCAAGGCAAGATGGCTGATCATGCGTTTTCAACTGGAACAAAGCAAGAAGGATTAGTTTTTCGCTTGATTCTTCCAAAATACCTTTCATACATTCTATCCACACCCTTAGCGCCTGTCCAATGGCCCAGGCTGTTTTTTTTTTTTTTTTTTAGAGAGAAGTAGGCCATCTTTCTTTGGCACCATAGTTATATGGGAAAGCGCCCTTGCGGAATTTTTAATATCTCCTATAGTTAACGACAAAGCCTGTTCATTACCAAGTGTTCCAGTGATTTTTTCCGCCACCAGCTTCGTTCGGAGCGGCGTTTATTTTGTCAACGTTCGTAGTTGTCATAATACTAGCGGCGTAAAAATAATAAGAAGCAGCAAAATAAACATGTTCCTGATGTAAATCAAGGATATGTTAATCCCTCGTGGACAGAATAATAAGTACCACGCTTCAGCGGTCAAAGTCTTCAAACGCCTTATAGCAAGCGAATCTAACGAGTGTTTGATACTTACGCAAGTAAGCGTCGCTTGTGTGCTAGCCCATCAAGGCAACGAACTTTTCTATTTTCATCACGCAGCGCGAGGGAAGAGTTGAAACGCCGAAGCGTGATTCGCAATACGCGTAACGATGCAGTTTATTTGCAGGTGGTGCTCAAAAACAGCGGTGAACATGTATGCCGCGCGGACTAGTAATTTTTCCTCTAAGTATATTCCACAGCTGGCATGCTGTAGAATGCTCAGACGTACAAACTTCATAAAGGCAAGCATATAAGCGCCAAGTGAACTGATGTCTTTCTTGAAAAACAAAGATAGTGTAGGCTCAGATAAGCAGGGCGCGTCGTTCAGGCAGTGCGCTGCATATAAGACGATGCGAAATATGGCGGAAGCTATAGTGCGGAGACAATACTTGCACGCTGCGAGCCACAGAGGCGCAAGCAATTTACTTCAGTAACCCAGCCGCCTTCGTCCCATGTCGCTTTATTTGCTCCGAAGCGTTCAACTGGAGCTCTGTGTAGAAAAGGCTGAGGAATATGTTGCTAAAGGACCGACGTCTGGGCGAGTACACAACACATGCTTGTGTTGTATAGCTCCCTTGTGTTTGTCCGTTCTCTGCCGTTCGCTTTTTTTTTTTTTTTAAGATGTCGACGAGCGTTGTAGACACCAAATATAGCCCTGGAATGGCGGAGTGAGAAAGAAGACCGAAAGAAGGCAAGCAAGAAAGCTCGTTACTCTTTAGGCCTAATTTGGTGTGCGACCCTGCCAGTCAACGACGGCGTGGAACTCGGGAAATGTTGTGTATATACAACTTGCATTAGGATATGCATCACGTGCACGTGCATCGTGTTCGAATGCAGCGCTGCATACGCGTGGGTCTTGGGTTGAGAAGGGACGCTCGTGTCACCAAGCATGCGACCATCACCATAGATGCCTTGGCACGCTGAGGTTACACCATATTCTTCCGTTCGTGTTCCAAGCAGCCACCTTCCTCGGCACATATATCGCTCACCGGCGTCGAATATGCTATAGCGCGGCCTGCTGTACATAGTTTAGGCAGTTGCGGAACCAGCGGTCCTAAGCAAAAGTTTTCAAAGCATTTTTCTGATTTCACTGTGCATCTATCATGTCGTCCCTTCGTGAAGAACAACCAAATTAACAGCTTCTGAAAATATGAAGGGTCATTTCGAAGGCGATGTATTTTCAAAACGGTGCTTTCAGAAATATTTTTCTCGTTTCACAGAGTACCCATGAAGACGGCCGTTCGTTAACAGTTGGCGAGTGCTTTGAAGAAGAGTGTGGCAAAATATGTTACGTCATCTGGAAGCTATCTTTGTAAAACGCCGCGATAAATGTGTTGTGAAGCCAGACTGACCCCACAAAGAGGCTCTGTCCGCTGTTTCCACAAATCATGCAAGCTTCTCATGTAGACTGACATTTCTGCCGCGCACGCTTCATTCCCTCGTAAATACTGTAGTTCAAACGATAATAAGGTTTACATTGAAGACAGACGTCAAACAGCACGACAAACGAACAGCGCTGTACATCAGACGACTAACACTGATTACACACAGACGCCGGAGCCTAAACCGGAGCCGGAGGTGGCCGATGTGTCGTCTGCGGCGCTGTATGCTACAGTGCGTGGTTTTCTTTCGTGCACTTGTCGTGGCATTTGAGAACTGCCTATTCAGGTAACGATGTCTGGGCTATCTTGTTTGAACAACTGTATTAGTGAGCAAATGTAGCGCGCGCAGCAGCGTGTCGGATGCACGACAGGCTTGCGCGATTTGGGCCAAAACCAGTGAATATAGAGCGCCTTTTGGGTTCATGTCCGGCTTCACAACACACATTTATCATGGCGTTTTACAAAGACAGCTTCGCAATGACGTAACATGCTTTGTCACACTCGTCTTCAGAGCACTCGCCAACTATTAACGAGCAGCCGTCTCAATGGCTACTTTGTGAAACAAGAAAAATATTTCTGAAAGTAATACTTGCATGCATTTACATGGGCCGCGCTCCCGTTTCGTACCCCAGCCGGGAGTCACTCCCGTGCGCAGGTCTTTTAAAAATACATCGCCTTCGAAATGACGCTTCATGATTTCAGAATCTGTTCTGGGATGAACGCTGCTATTCTTCACGAAGGGGCGACATCGTAGTTGGACTGTGAAATCAGAAAACTGCTTTGCAAACTTCTTCGTCCATGTATTCCAAGAGGGTTAAACCTACTTTTCACCCCCCAAGTTTTACCACAGTCGTTCCAGCCGGCGACAGCATCGTTACCGCATCCTGCTTACGTCACAGATTGGTGTTGGTCTACCTTCATTGTTCAGAGGCCTAATAAAAGTTGCATACTCGTGATCACAGAAGAAGTAGTCACGGAAATCCGAATTACCTTATTTATGCGACGGACAGCGGCCATAGCGCTTGGCACGATCACAGCGGGGTGCCGGTATCGCGAGAGACCGTTCAAGGGACACGCGTGGGCGACAGTGGCAGCGCTCGCTGGCGCAGGCATCAACGACTTCGTGGCCATCATGCGGCGGTTCGAGATGCACCAGTGGCCCGTGACGCCCAAGACAGCCAACATGACCAGACTGCTGGCCGCGATCGCCTCGCAGCTGGGCTACTGCCCACTCGTCACTATCTCCTTGGGCAAGGGATACGAGTCCCACGGACCCGTCATAACTGTGAGTGCGCGCGTCCCGGTGGGCTCTCTGCTCCAAGTGCGAAAGTAAGTGAACCAGTAAACAGAAGGCAAAGAGATAGCGAAAATGAAGAAAGGAAATACGATACACGGATCCAAGACTGCTTTTCCGGTACCACTACGACGCAGCGTGTCACTGTACAAATGGTCAGTGCTACCGCGAGTGACCGCTGTAGACTGACAGGTGCAGCCTTGGTCGAAAGTACTCAGGCTACAGGGTTTTCTTTTCAACCGAGCAGTTGGTCGATTACGGCACATCCGAAGCTCCAAACCTCCGGAAAAGGATGAAACCTATTTTTCTCACCCCTCCGAACTTGTTCGAGTTCAGCGCCCAGAACCAAAACTCCGTGCCCTGAGGCCTTTTGACTAAGGACGTGCCTGTGCGCGCAAGCAGCGGCGCAAATTGAGTAGCGATCGAGTCAGTCGGCACGCCAGCGCAGTTGCACGCGGTTCACAAGGAGCCAGAGTTTCTTGGTGGCGGCTTCGAGGATGCAAAAGCTTCGCTGCGAGCATTACCGCGACACATCCAAAGTATGTGCTTTGACGTTCTATAGAAGGCGCCATCAGGAAGTTGTGCTAGATAGATCACGCGCCATTGCGAATGCACCGGGTAATGTAGATGCCCACAGTTACGTAAACAAGGATGAGTTTGTGCATTCCGGAATACTCACTTAATTGTTCAAATAAAAGAGAGGGAGCGGAATGGAGCGACAGAGAGCAACTGAGGAATACAGTGGTACAGACGCTCCTGTGCTGCTGCTTGCAGTTTCAGCTCTCTGATGCCCTGTTTCTTTCCCAGTGTTCGATTATTTAATAAGCTTTATTTAAATCATTCCGAACTTTCGTGACTATCGAATAATACCCGAGGGAGGTACCGCTACAGCATCTCATGCTTGGGAATGCGATTATTAAGATTGACATGAGATGCAGGAATTGGAATAAAGGGACAGCCGAGGTTGACCAGCAGTTTCTTGTTGCAGCTAAGTTCAGGCACTCATTTCAGACCTCACCAGTTTATCCGTGGCATACTCCCGAGAATGGCAGCCGTTCATGAAGTGACCGCAGAAATAGAGCGTCTGCGTGGAACAAAGCGAGCGCGAGGGCAACACGTAACAAGAACAGGCACGACAGCACGCAGGTCGTCTTATATCGGCTCTTTCCGCGTGCTGCAGCTTTTCGCTTTTTTGAAGTTTCACGAACCGTCGAAACCGATAATGTTAGCGGGATATCTTTATGTTTATGGCGTATATCGGAGTTTCCAAGCCGTCGTAAAATAAGCGTGAGTTGTAAAGAAGGATTTTTGATAGCCACCTACCAGATAAGTAGGATGTTCCAAAGCAATAGCTGTGGGAACTCTTTTGAAGACGACCCGTTCTTCGCCGCCCAGATGTTTTGGGCGGCGTTCGTCCGCTTTTCTTCTTCCGATTTAGAGACGCGTTCGGTCCCCTTGTGAAAGTGCGTGGCCACGTAATTACGTTGCCATTGCCGAGCAGTCGAGTGCTGCTTTCCTCCACCGTCGAACCAACTAGTTTCAGTACTACCACCGGTGAGCACATAGATGTCGTCTGTGAATAGAAGTAGCGGTTAGGCGCACCGTCCATAGCCGCGGCGATCGCCGAGTGCCATCCAAGCAGGCTATTGCCTCCACCCCGGTGTGGTTTAGAATCCTCCTCAGAACCCACAAAAGTTCCTTTTCTTTTACAGCGAGAGCTATTACAGAGACACCTACCGCCGCCGAGCACTTGTAGCTTTCACCATGATCAGGTGACCGCCCCGTGAAAGCAGCCCGCGACTCGAGCCTCGTCAACCTTCCTTGTCATCGGGTCCATGGGACGCGCGATACAAGACGCCGCCAAACGCTTCGTAACGCCTCTCAGACGCTCTGTGTGCGCCTGTGTATAGGGTATATACCAGCCTTACAGTGGATCGACACCTCACTGAGCTTCGTGATTTACGCACGTAGTCGATTTTGTAGTGTCTGAAAGCACGGCGTCTTTTTTTCATGTTCCTTCCGCATTCCTTCTTTCGCTGTTCCGACTTTGCGTTGAGAAGGCCGACGCGCGTGCCAAGGGCTTGTCACGCAGAAAGGAGTCGTCTTCAGTGCCAGCGCACGGACAATGGGGCGCCCCGCCTTGAAGCCTCTTGACTACGCCTGCACTTTTCAAGCTTTTCTTATTGAAGCTAATTACGATAATAAAAACGAAGTAAAGAATTAAGTCAGTTTTTAATGCGGTACTTTTATCGACACTGGCGTATGCAGAGATCTGGAAGCTACGCTCTAATGACGTCTGCCGCGTTCCGTCGAGGGGTAGGTAAAGAGGGTTTACAGGGAGTTTAGCCTTCTTCCACGCTGCGCCCCTCTTCACTGCTCTTTGTTCAGGGCTCCGAGCACATCCAGAGTGTATCACCGATGAGGCTTCCTTTTCCATTTGGCTCGCCAGCTTGACAAGCCAACGCTCCTACTCCGAAAAGTTGGGTCCCAGACGGACATGACCATGGCTGCTACGCTGCTGTTCACGCTGGCCAAGTACCTCAAGGACTTCTGCGACCGCTTCGCCATCTGCCTGCACAGAGGAGAGGCCGAGCACATTGTCACTACCATCATCAAGTTCGAACAGCTCTTGAGCTTTGTGAGTTGACTGCGCTTCGGCGGCGCTCGTGAGTTACATTGGAAACCCCCTTATGAGCGGATCCCCTTCTCTTGACTCACAGTACATGCGAGCCCCGGGCAAGCAGACGAGGATGAAGCTGAGAGACTTGAAAACGCATAAGGTAAGTGTTCGCTGCGGGACAGTACGGAAGCTCGTTATACACTTGCATGGAGGTATACCGTACCGAAGAGTTAAACGTACACTGCCGCCCAGCACGCGCAATTTTTTTTCTTTCTTTGCAGATACACTGGCCCACCCTCCTCACTGCAGTTCTGGGGAAGCACCTTAACGTTACGGCAGAAACCGACGTCGTAATTAAGTCTCCACACTACCTGAACGGCTTGGACGAAGTGCTTGAAAAGAGCAGCGAGTAAGCGATTAAAATACAGCGTTCGCATTATTGGTGCATAACCTGGCCCGTTCGAGCCAGCATGCGTCCCGCACTTTCGCCTCTATTTATCGTAGCTGTACCACTACGGTCCAAAGTTACAGGCGTCATCTTTTAGAAAATGTGGATGTATTAACACTCAGGTGTTTTTGTATTCCGCCGTCGTTGCAATACGACCACCGCGACCCAACAACGAATCTGCCACCTCATGTCTATAGCATAACAATTTAGCCCGCGCTGTGCCACTGCGGCACGTGTTTCTCAGTGGTTCAAAGGCCGTGTAGAATGTCTTGGATTGCAACATGCAAAGTAACAGATGGTTCCATGGCACTCATTCCTCTGTTCTCAGTGGAATAGCCATAACCCGTGTTTATAATTGTGGACCACCAATGCGGCGACGACGGCTTTCCGTCGTTTTTGACCGGTCGCTTGGTACAACCACTGCCAGAACGCCGGATTCGACCACGCAGTCAGTAAGCTTCCACTTCGGAAGCCGCCATATGCTATTCTGCCATAACCAACTAGCCCAGATTTCTGTTCTTATTGCAATGCCATCCTCCCGTCAGGCAGCAACTGCGCTTTTTAGCATAGTTATAGTGCCACTGTGTTTGGGAACGCCGCGCCTCAACAACAGTCTCAGAGGCGGATCAGTCGTTCTGGCCTACCAGCATGCCTCCCACCGAGTGAGGAGGCAAACATGGGCGGAAGGCGTGTTGCGAAACCTCGCTTTCGCAGGTCCGTGGTGACGCTGTACGTGGGTTACACCATCTTCTCATGGTTCGCGCCACTCATCGTGAACCTGGACGCGTCCACGAACACAATCCTGTCTCCGAGCACCGAGCAGAACCGCCAGTGGGCCAAGTTCCAGTGCCTGCTGCTGTCGGAGGGCGTGTTCGGCTTCGCCTACCTGCACGCCTTCTCCTCACTCCACGCCTTCGACGCGGCGCAGAAGGCGGTGAGCCGGGCCGACGCCTTCTTGTCGCTTTGTTAGTTACCGTTCGCGTGGCTGCGGACGAACGGGCGTTGATTCACAGCATAACATGACCGCGTTCCTCACTCTGTGTATCAGCGCCGCTGCGCGATGTCTTTAGAGCGTGCGAATGACGTCTCGAGGTCCATACGCGCGGATGGATGAGAAAAGTGGTTAGCCTAAATTAGCGTTGGGAACGTCGCACCGGTGTGCGCGCAGGCGCCACTACCAGGTAGTACGATATGCCTCAATACTGATGGTAGTGTTTCCTTCTAGTGTCTGCGAAATTGTCTTCTGCGTGAATGATTACTCAAATAATTTCCCACCATAATCAACACCACCTATAAAAAGAAAGGTTGCACTCCTCTATGCTTTCCGTGGTTTGAGTGAGTGTTGGCTTTTTTCGTAGACATATTCAACCGGGTCCCTCATCCCTTTGTCCTTGTCCACTCCCGACGAAGCATGCTTTTAGTGCGTACCGTTATACGCCGCTACCGGTGTATTTTGCAGCAGAGCATGCTGGCGACAAACTTGTCCGTGTCGGGTTAGCAGACGAAGTGGCTTTCCAAGGCGTTTATACGTGCTCTTTCGATGCTGTTTTCAGGGCCTCGCACACTGGTAGCCGTTCTTTAAAAAGGCAGATTTAGATAAACGGCTTCCGGACGAAGCTATACATGCGCGCAATATCCGCGAGGAGCAAGATCAGACCAATGATGCGAGTTCTGTAAAACGTGGTACACCGACGCATGTTTAGCTCGCTGCACACTTTTAGTGTGATGCACAGCACAGGCTTGACCTTATGATTCGGATGCAGCTTTGTTGTGGCAAAGTTTGTTCAGTGGTAACGCATAATGAAGTGCGTAAGCATGTAACCTAATCTATTCGCATTTTAGTTTATGCCGAGAAAATCACATTGTAGGCCGGAAGAGTCCGCGCCCATAAGTCTAAATGCCTTGCAGTCGCTAAAAGGCTGAAATGAATTCTCCAATTATTTCAAACGTAAAGATATTCGGCATTCCGTGGGCAGTTTCTTCACAATTACCGTAAAATGCCTACTTTTGTCTCCTCTCGTTCTTTTCCGTCCAGGTCATTAACGCCACGAAGATGATTATAAAGACGTTGCAGGAATTCACGTTTTTAACTCCGTGGTTTAAAAGGGAAGATGCGGCAATGGTGCGAAAAAAGGTGAGATTTTTTTTCACCACTGTTGCAGATGCAAGCTGTACATCGCGACAGTATGGCTATTGTTTCGTCTACGTTCTTGAACGAAAGAAAAGAAAAAGTAAAGAAAGTGAGAAAAAAGAAAAAGGAAGTTTTTAGCGTGAAGTGACCAAACGGAAGGAAATACTAAAACATTCAGACAGGAAAGCCTTACTTGCGTGGTGGGCTTTACTAGCAAAGAGGTTTGTGAAAATGGCCGCACCCTCAAGAAAAATCGGATCACGGCATTGCCGCGGCATGCAAGACGATGTCATTTCCCTCCCTAATGAATACTGGTCACTTCCATCTTCCGTTATCTATTGACCTGGCTTTCACAATTTTCAGGTAGTATTTTCATATACAATTTCGTATTCTTTCCTTTCTCGATCTTCTACCGAAAAAATTTCTGCGCCTTGTTCTCTCCACAGCTGGGTTCGTTGGAAGTAATCGCTTTTGTCCCAGACGCGGCCAAGATACGTCGGTTCACCCAGGAGTACTACAACGACGTGAGTGTCGCGGTGCTTCAGACGACGGAGCAGTTCTTGAGTGGCATCCCTCTTTTTTCTCCAGGTTCCAGCTCTCAACTTGGAAGATGGTTTTCTCCGAAATCTCTTCAAGATGCAGAAGTTCGTCACAGAAAGGTCTCTAGACCTCGCCATTGGTACCAACGGAGAGGCCTACACGTGCGTCCACTTTAAATCTTACGTATCGTGTTATTACCAGGTGACAGGATAATGTCCATTATGACTGCGAGCTGAGTTAATATGTTTATCAGTTTATAAATTCATCTGATAAGCACAAAGTTGCGCATTTTACATGCTGAACTGCATGTCACCGCTGATGGGCATTTTTGTTTCAGATGGCCAATATCGTCGCTGAGAAAAAGGTGCCTGCTTGATATGCAAGCTAACAAGTTATGTAAGTACTTTATATAGATTTATGAAGAATGCATAGAAAGACACAGTTGTTGTCTTGCCCTGCGAACTGTACCCCCTCCCCTGAAGCTAAACTTAGACCAAATTTTAAAAATGAGGTAACTTGGTAACTTCACAATAATGTAGACCCGCCGTACCTTTTTTTTTTCAATAAATTAATCTCTCTCTCTGTAATGGATTGACAAATAACTTTTGGCTAGCATTTCGTTATGCCAGGTGCTCCAGCTAACCTTAGCCCTAGATTAAAAGTATGCCGAGGCGTAATAGGCGGAGGCACCTTCAACCATGTTGCTGAACACTGCATGTAGTAAGTCAGGGTACTTTTAATTTTGTTGAATTGAATAATTAAATGTATTGAAAAAATTAACTTTTAACTATTGAGTTTTGGGCGCTAGCCCCAATGCGAAATTGCAGAGCGTCCCAGAAAACGTCTAATTCATCAGTTTTTACTTTGATGTGTGCGGTAGATTATTTCTTTCCCCGTTTGGGAAGAAAGCCAGCGAAATGTGCAAAAATCCCGCGTGACTATGCGCTCTTTCGGCACGACAGGAGTGCTTTCAAACGTGGAATTTGTTTTCGTAGCCGCGTTCGATGCTCCCGTGAATGTGGCGCCGCGAAAACATTGCAGTGAGCGCTGGCGGCAAAAGTAACACTTGCAACCTGGCCCCGTTCAGTGCGGAAATTTGCTGGCACGCTGGTGCTCGGAAGTGGTACTGAGCAGCGTTCCTAGTCGTTGGGCGGGCGTTTCCTGTGCTTGGCCGTAGCAAAATCACCGATTTCAGAAGCCAAGCAAGGTGCCGGAGTGCCTAGACGCCGGATGCGAGAGGCCAGAGGCGAAACGCCTTTTAGTAACTACTCCTTAGAAAATATATTTTTTAAATGCTTTCACAATAATTTATAATAGCCGTTACATTTATTAAAGGTATCTTATATAGACAAGAGCCTGATTGTGGCTGTTGTTTGCAGGGAATGGTCAATTAGCTTTCGGCCAGCAAAGCCTCGATCGCTATAGTTTTGCTTGCAGTGAGTGCTTCGCTTGACGATTCGATAAGAAAGTAATTTTATCGATCGAGTGATAGGCTTGTTCAGTCATCGCGCTCTATAAACAAAGAAAAGGTAACCAAGCTCTCGGGAAGTAGTCTTTCCTCTTCGCAAGACCTGCTATCTATTACACGTTGTCGATGAGTAAACATATAAAAATAAGTCCAGATCTCTCAGGAGGCCAGTGTGCAAGAGGCACAGTCTATAGAGTTTCTGGTGCAGAGTTCACAGTTACAAATATGTGCGGCATCAGAATAGAAAATGTTCCACTGAGGCGCAAAGGAAGTAGTCTTAGGTTCATCTTTCCGCGTAATCGAAGGACGAAGTGGCTTTCTTTGCGCGTGACCTAATATGCCTTCAGGAAAGTAAAAACAGCGCTAAATTTATGGTGATGGAACGTTTTGTCCTCAGAATACAAGCGGTTCTTCTGGCCAGTCGCTTATACTGGCTACTTTGTTTGTTCAGAAAACTGGAATACGTGCCTGGTATTTTACACTCAGAAACCGAAAACGCGTAGTTTTTAGCCAAGTTCATTACTGGTTAGGCTTGCCTATATACCTCCTAAGGCTGAATGAGTGCCCTTGCTTGCGATTCACCGGATCCCACTAGTAAACAATGTTCTAAAATTTACTCTCTTTCTGAGCCTGACACATGGAGCACAGTCAACACCACTATCTTTGTGGCCACACGCCTCATTCTCTTCTTGTACCTCGCACAGACATTCCCGCAATTCACACTATTCTGGTGGACCAGTCAACGAGGACCGTGAAGTAAGTGTGTGTGGTAAGCGATGGGGACTGAATACCATTTTGGTACAGCGGCTGGCTTCAGTGACTTAAGTTAAAAGAATAAAAAAAAAACAATGTTGCCGCCGATGTGAACCTGAGGCGCCCTTTCGACCGGCTGCCTTGTTAAATGGCTGCAAGCATGCCCATCGTTTGCAACACTATCAACGCAAGGGTGCAGCAACGCGGCTCTTAACGCGAACACCTCAGTCAAGCATGTAGTCAAGCGTGTTGTGGTGATCGGGGCCGCTGGAGTAGAAAAACAGTGTACTGACCCTATAATGAACAAGTGATGCTTCGATTTTGAGTCGCCCCTCATTACAAAGCAAGACAGCGTAACTAACTTCATTCGTGTAGCCCAACTGCGCAGCGCTTTTGTTTTACGCGTCACTTAACCACCAAATTACCTCAAATTTAAAATGACTGAGGTGGCTCTGAAGGGAGGCGAAAACGAAAACACACGCCACCACGCGACTGTGGCTTCACGGCAGTGTAGCGTTTATGCGGCGGAGCACCCTTCACAAATACAGTAACAATTCTCGTGTTTGGTACTCATTACACGCGAATCACGAACCTGCATCCAGCTTTTCCAATGCGATCGAAGCAAGCCGCTGCTACGTTATCCGACTAAATGCTCATCGTCGTGGTTATTCTCCTTCCCACCAGCCGCGGCCAGATGCGCCCGGCAAGGTGCGTGTAACACGCATTGTGAAACCCGGGAAAAGCTGCATTCAGGGCCACAAATGCGGAATGATCGAATCTCCTCTCCTACCGCTAGCGGCTATCCGAACGTCTTCCATTCCCTAGCGTATACAGTCTAAAGGCGAGGGACCTTCGATTACAATTTTGCTGTAGCTGGCTTATTGCTTTAAAGTGCGGCACATATGCCATTTGTGGTATGGTATGGAATGGTTTGGTTTTATGGTTTTATGGGGTTTAACGTCCCAAAGCGACTCAGGCTATGAGGGACGCCGCAGTGAAGGGCTCTGGATAATTTCTACCACCTGGGGTTCTTTAACGTGCACTGACATCGCACAGCACACCGGCCTACATTGAAATGCGAATCCGCGTCTTTCGGGTCAACAGACGAGCACCATAACCACTGAGCCACCGCGGCGGCGCTTATGGTATGGTATGGTATGGTATGGTATGGTATGGTATGGTATGGTATGGTATGGTATGGTATGGTATGGTATGGTATGGTATGGTATGGTATGGTATGGTATGGTATGGTATGGTAAATGGGGTGGTAAGTGGGGTTTAAAATTCCGAAGCGACAGATGGGCTATGAGGGACGCCATAGTATAAGGCTCCGGATTAATTTCCACTACCTGGGATTTTTTAACGGGCGCTCATATCGCACAGCACACGGGTGTTTTTGCATTTCGCCTCCATCAAAATGCAGCCGCCGCGATCAGGTTCGAACCCGCGACCTTGGGATCAGCAGCCGAACAGCATGTCATTTGTGTTGCATCGTGTGGTCTTGCGTTCCCATGAAGACCGCCCGCCACTCGTCGTCGCCTGTCCTGTGCTTGTCAAGCTTAGCTCCCAAGACAGTAGAATTTGTCGCGTCGCGTCTGAAGGTTGCGCTCCTCAGTTATTATTCCTTGCGTGAAAAGCGATGCTGCCCGGTCGAATCTATCCACGCTATTTTAGGATTAGTAAAATTAGTGCATACTACTTGGTTTTCCTCATGTACTCACTCCTGCCTGGACTGCTAAGAGGTAGTTGGCAGTATCAAATAAATAAATAAATAAATAATCCCAGTGCATTGATGCATTGTAGAAAGCTTCGTATAGCCCTACGCAACCTCCTCTGTGACGAAGCCGGTACATTTTTATTCGAATTGTGATTAAGGGCAACTGAGTGCATTAACTTGCTGGTGCACCACTTTGGATAGAAATGGAAATTCACTCATTAGTTTCACTGCTCGTCATATTTCAGGTTCTTACAGATGCCAGTGCTTGCCTACTACGTGCTTCACGCACTACTGCCTATGTTCTTCCAAGCTGGTAAATATCGTGCGCATGTTTTCACATTTAAACAGAAATTCAGAATGGGCGAGCACTCGTAGCGGTAGCCTTTTCGGTACTTACAGGTATTTAACTCAAATCTAAGGCCCCCGCACCTCAGCACCGCATTTAAAGCGCAACACCACGCGCAGATTCAACGCGCTCTTACGCACCTCTGCATCCTTTTCAGGTTCCGTCTTCGACGAGAGGGGCGCGTACAATGAATGGTGGAACTTTGAAAATGAGGAGAGCTTCGCGCGGGCCGAAAACTGCCTCGTGCAGCAGTACCTCGAATCAAGCAGAGTTGACGCCTCACAAGTAAACGCTGTAGTACTCCCGTTCTCAGCCAATGACGCACGGATATATAGCAAAGGCAAAACCAGTTGTTATCGGACACCCCCTTTTTTTTTTTTTTTTTGCAGGACGAAGCGAAAGCAATGGCCGCGCAGGTCATGAACCAAAACTTCGTAATTGCTCCATCATTCAGGGTGAGCGTCTCTCGATCTCCGCTACACGCGCAGCGTGAGCAATAACTTTCAAGCTTTTGTGTAGTGGCTTGAAATGCCTCTTGCGACACGCAAAAGCCCCGATTTACTTCCGCATTGAATGTTGCCGCACTGACGCACGCTCCCCTGAATGTCAACATGGTGCCAGAACTCCAGAAGAGAGAGAAACATTTTAATGTTTGCAGCAGAGGTGTGCCTGGTAATTAACCTGGCATGCTACTCCAGGATCTCCAGAAGAGTTGTGTACATACCCAAGCAAGCGAGAATATATACTGCAGCGCCGGTCCTTGTTGCGTGCATAACTTCTCGGAGCGCACGCAGGACCTCTAAAACGAGCAAGTTGCGTTGAGCTGGCGCGCCGTAAAAAAAGCGACTGAGAAGCAAAGAAACTGCGAGCGTAGGGAATCTGAATCGCCAGTAGACAGTCTAGTGCCAGAAAGAGCCGAAAGGCCCCGATTCTTGACAACGCCATGACTGTTAAGCGAATCCTCTGTAGATAAGGGCTGTCGGCCAGGCCAACGTTTATGGGGTCTGAAACGCTCTGCAACGCGCTTATCCTCAGAGACGGTCCACTCCAAGCCCTTATCCCTACCATCAGCACTGGATATCTGAGTGGACAGGGTGCTTTACCTGGGCTGACGGAGGAGGCACCAGTTCGAACAGATGCTGCATGCGCTACTCAGAGCGAAACGCACCGAACTTCCATGGAGAATGCTGATGACTGCCAGCAATGCCCGAGTACTGCTCGCACAACAGCTGAGAGGCTACCAATCGTCGCGCCACATCCCCTAGTGCTGATTATTCTTAGCTCCAAATGATGAAGCTGCTTACGCAGCGTCAGCATATCGCCGGTCCCTACATGACATTAAAACACAGCGGCGCTAGCGGACGCTTTGTCCAACGCCTCCTCTCTATTTCAATGCCAGCCACATCACTCGCTTCGCAGTGTAATCCGCTTGCACGCCTCTGCACTCGTTTACTCGTCAAGATGTGGTGCCACTGATGGGGAGCAGTGGCTTACGTTATTATATTGCGCAAGTTTCTGGCACATGGCACACGGACGGACGCCCGTCCGTCGCTCAGTCACTACATTATGTTGTTGTGAACACCTAAGCCAAATAATACACTTCTAACCCACAGTCGTGCTTGAAAGTTAGCCCGCCCTTTCCGGCGACTTTTTGAAACTGGCTCTCCTCCGTGTCGCGCGTCGGCGCATGTCACTTAAAAAGAGGCTATCGGCTAGGCTCTTTCAGACGTCACGCAGCTACCAGGCATGGCCGCGGCCGGTCAGCCGCGTCGCGCCAGCGGTTCATGACCCCCCCCCCCCCCCCCCCCCCCCCAGGGAATTCCCGCGCGCCGGCAGAGGCCGAGTGGGGGGCGGCGGGGGAGTGCCTACATTTCGGCGTGCAAAAAGGACGAGACAGGTCGTAAAACAAGACAGCGACATGACAAAACAGTAATGCTCCTAACTTCAAGAATTAATTCCTTTAAGTACTCTTACTTCCCACGAACTACAGTTGACTGGAATAACCTCACTAAAGATGCAGTCACGCAGAAGTCATTAAGATCATTTGAAGAATGCCTAAAATAATTGACTGATATTGATTTGCCTTTATGCATGCGCATTTATGTGTATGTACCCACCCTGCTAAGGTCGTGAACAAAGACCGCAGTATGTATAAATAAAATAATTAAAAAGACGCTAAAAATTGTATTGTGCAGTAACTCAGCTCCTACAGAACGCTTAAAAATCATTGCTGGAGGATGCTCGTGAAGTGGCATCCTTTCACATCCTGCAGGAATACCACAACTTCATTGATCAGCGTTCAGGGTCCCTTAACCGCTAACCGCCTACGGGCGCTGCCGCGAGGATGTCTTCCTGAAGCAGCAGCATATCATACCGTTTCCCCTTTTGTAGGCCTTTCAGAACAGCCTCAAGGCATCCGGTTACAGCATGCTGAACTTTAGGCTCCATCCGAATTTCCTGGCCGACAGCAAAGAAGCGTTCTACGCAGCGCACATGACGGTGAGACTCGATTTTTCGGAGCGTGCCCGCACCTGCCTTCCTTCGCAGCAGCAGCTTCGAAACACGAAGCTTTTTGTGCAGGCCCTCTGTGACGAGACCGACACGGCCCAGAATTCTTTCATTTATCGCATGTTCAACGAAGACCTCTTCGATTTCTTCAGGTAATCGGCCTAGAGCGTCTGTAACGTGCGCAGTTTGCGAGCTTACGTGCGCACGTGTCATGCCGGTGCGCGACAAATTTCTGCAGGCAGAACGTGCCCTTCTACAACTTTCCCGATTACGAAGACCAGATTTCAGACTGCGAACCAGCCCAAGCTAACGAACTGTCGAGGATTCGGCATTGCCAAGTATGGAGCACATACTGAAGATATCTACAGCGTTCAATAAGGTGGATAAAATAAAAGTGTCGCTAATGAACAGAATTCTCTCTAGAACCATACAGTGTGGCGTGTTGTCGTATATTGTGGCTGAACTACAAGCTTCGGCCAATGAGCGCCAATGAGCGATCAACATGCGCCAATGAGCGATCAAAACGTTATGGAAACGACTCCAGGGCAAAAGTGACGCCTGTGTTCCTGTGCACACCCTCTCCACATTACAGACTTAGCATAACGGGGACGTATACTGAGCGTGCGCAGTAGGCATCCGGGAGCACGTGTCTGTGCTAATACATCTCCGCTTTGCTGAAACTCTATTACTGCTAACCGTGGTGGCAGCCGTTATGGTAACACCTCTTGATAGCCAGCCGTTGCTCTGCGGGACAAGTACAGGGCGTACTAATTTGGCAACAACGACCTTTCGAAATCAGTTAATTCTGAAAGGTGATTACCATGATCGCTGCTACTGCCACGAAACTGAAATTTACACGCAGCAGTCCTGCTAAGTTTTAATGCTACAGCATTAGGAGGGCCATGACGGCGAATGCTGTCCGGCGTCGGCGTCTGTCCTCCAACTGCCAACCGTCACAGGAGGCAGGGGGTATTTAGGGGGCAGCTCGCGTTCTCCACCTGCCACCTGCTAAACACTGGCTAGAAGAAAACGCCGCCTATAGTGAACACCGGCTATAATAAAACGACGGCTATAATGAAACGCTGGTTATAATGAAACGTCGGCTATAATAAAACACCGGCGATAGCAACTTGGTAAGGACACTTAAAGGAGAGGTGATATTGATTGGGTTCTAGTGATGATATTGTCTCAGTGAAGTTACAAGTAGCGGTAATGGCCGTAGTGGTACAGTTCGTGCTCCAGGTACGCAGTGATGGAAGGGCTCAGGAAAAAAAAGAATTTTTGGGGAAAAAAAACTTTTCTGTTCCTTATTTCTCGAGGGGTAGAGAACAGGAAAAAAAAACGGACATGGTCTTCAAGGCTCGTAAAAAAGGTATTCTGCAATTATTTCAGTGAACACCAGAACTGTGATGAATTGCTGCGTCAAAAAAAAAATTAAAAAAAAAACAGCGAAATGTTCGCTTCATTTGGTATTGTGTTTCAGTTTCAAAATAATTCGGATTTGACCCGTACATCATGCTTAACGGTCAGTTAGATATGGACGGTCTAAATGACAAATGTGCGACTTCGTTCTACATAAGAATGCGGCTACATGTGGTGAAAATTTTAAAACTATAATTTAACTATACCCAAAATGTTGCTTCCTCAAGAAAAAAAAAGAGCATGTAGTCGTCTCTGGCCTCAGCAACTTTACGGCGCTTATTTCTCATTTCTGAAAAAAAATTCCCAGCCGCTAAGCGCTTAGCGTGGTGACGATAGAGAAACAAAGTGCAATTAGAGTACTGGCCTGCAATGCAATATGTGAGGGCACCACGTGAGAGTTCATATTATTTTACGATTCTTTATACTGTTTGCCTCATCACCCATCATATTCAAGTGCAATTGACGGCGGCTCAAATGTGGGCCTTTTAAGCTCGAAGACTTCAAGCCAGTGTCGAGTCCTGGCACAAATTACACTATCCCACAGATGTATATCGTTTGTGTCATCGCCTCATTAAGCATCATCTGGCACTGTGGTGCAGTCTGCTCAACAGGCGTTTCTAAAAGTTATACTCATCGGCTTGTTTGTCAGCTTCCTTCTTTTCCTTGGAGCAGTCACCTTTAGACAGCATACTCCCGGAGAGCGCAACTTTACACAGCAAGCACAGATACACTACGACTTTCTGAAGCAGTTTCAACAGGAGACTGATAGGCATTGCACAAGGTTACAATTTGGTTATTTATAATTTGTTTTCCGCAGTTAGTTCTAGGTATTGTAGTGGATAGGGCAACCGCACGTAAACCATACGTAACATTTCTTGAATAATAAGCATTTTGGAAAGAAATGAAATTATTCTTCACTTTATAAAAATAATGAACAGCCAAACTCAAATTATAGGAATGAAAGAAATTACGAACATTGAATGTCTCGAAAATATTTGTTTCGATAGCTGCGCTGGAACATAACGTAGAGCTCTTTTTCGAAGTGAAAACAATTTATACGAATCGGTTTTGTTCCAGGTACCCCACACCAGGTTGCAGTGTACAAGGTGGGAATGAACAAGAGCAAAATATAATTGTTTTTTTTAACCTGTAGTGAGAGCAGATGCTTAATACGATAGATAACACAGACAGACCTGGCCATTTTCGGTCTAATGTAGTTTACATGATCTGTCCACCCCAAATCACTGCGAAAGTACACACCAAGAAACCGGCAACTATGGACTTGCTCGATGTTCAAGTCATTAAAAACTAATTTGATGTCATAATATATTGGATTGTTCTTCACATAGAAGAGCGTAAACTTTGTTTTATTGACGGTTAACTGACGTTGATTAACAGAGAAACAAACCGCTAACTCGTTGAGCCAGGCATTAGACTGCTATTCAAGTACTTGAAGATTGGAGCCAGAAAAAAAAACACATTAGTATCGCCGACATACATCATAATATTAGGAGTTAATGGAATGTTGACAATGTCAATGATGTATAAAATAAATAAAAGTGGTCCCAGAATTGAACCATGAAGGACACCGAAATTTGTAGTACCAAAACTGGATTTTACATCGTGAATCTCAGTATTCTGAATCCGTTCGGTTAAATAACTCTCCGAAAGTGCAGTCACTACTCAGCAGATCCCATAAGTCTCTAATTTATAAAGTAGTATTGAATGCTTCTCAGAATCAAAGGCTTTGCACAAATCAAGAAAAAATTCCGACAGAAAAAAAGCCTGCTGGTCAAATATTTGGGGGAGTCCCCCAAGGAGGAGTAGATTTGTAATAAGGGAGTAATTACTCACTGACATCCACCCTTGGGTGATTCCCCTAAACATTTGACCAACACAGTTCTCACTTCGAGTTATTGATCAATTCGCTCTTGCCCTACCATAAGCTTGCCGTCCCGGCTAGCTCGGTTGGTAGAGCGAATGCTCCAGTGGTCCCGGGTTCGAACCCCGGAGCAGCACGAATTTTTCTTTAACTACGAAGTTTCTGAGAAAGCTGTGTAGCTTTCCTTTGTAGCCGAACGGCTGCGCTCGGGTGAATGTCAGTGAGTAATTGCTCCCTTATTAGAAAAAAGGCCTATTTTCAAAATTAGGGATTATAGAGTTTTTAATATGTAACAGAGCTGATTGGGTTGATTTACCAGCCTGAAAGCCATACTGTTGGAGACAGGTTTGATGTTTAGCTTGTAAGTACTTAGCCGCCTGAAAACTACACGCTCAGCTACTTTTTAAAACAGGGGTAATACAGAAATAGGGCGACAATTGTTCGGGTAATTTTTGTTACCTCCTTTGAATAACACGACAACACGCGCGGCTTTTAATTCGCTGGGGAATGCACCAGAGCGCAGCATTCTATTACAAATATGCAATAATATTATATTACAAATATACAATAATATTAACAGCACATTTGATAGGAAAAACAACAAACTTCATCACCTCCAGGTGAGCACGTGTTTCTAGAGCATTAATGATAGAAAGAACTGCGCCTAATGAAGTAGGTGACAAAAATATAGAATCAGTACTGCAGGAGTGAAAGTATGAGTCCACAGTCCGAGTTGAATGACAGCTAGCTAACAGAAGATTGGTATGTTGTGGCAGCTAAAAAGTGTTTACTGAGTATACTGGCAAGCGAGACTCCGGCATAATTCACCCCGTTGATTTTTAGCTCAGAGGGAAGATCATTTTTCCGGTTCCCAATGATGGCATTAAAGGGGCTGTGAAAGGGGGTCTCAACAAATATGCGATATGCCTAGGATGCTAAAGGGCGCAGCGTCACAAATATCCTCCAGCATAATTTTTTTTTATGCGTTTTGTGGAAGTTGAGTTATTTGTCGTGAAAATTTGAATTTCCGCGTGTTCGCGCCTTCCCCTCTCCTCTCGTCACTCTTTGCACGCTGAAATGTCGGTCCGCCGGCTCCACGCACTCGGCCCGTCCGCCCACCGCCGACGCGCGTGGGAATTCTCCAGGGGGCGGAGCCAACGCCTCCTAACGAATCAATGATGACATTAACCCTTATGCTACCCGAACAATTGCTATCCAGGAACACTGGATCTGAACACCAGAACCGAAGTGAAAACCGAACTGCTAGCACACCTAATTCGCACTTGGCCTAACTACTCAAATCGACCAGCAATTTTTTCCCTAGTTCTTCCCAGCATTCAAAATTTTCCGAAATTTTACATCTCTTGCTCTATAGGCTCCAAAACTATACCTCAAGGGATGAGAAAGTAGCGATGGTCTCGCATTTCCTACGCATAAATCCACGAAACAGACTAAACATTTGTTTTAACAATACGAGCTTCGTTAAAAGTGTTTCATGTATTATGAAATTTATTAGCGAAACCAAGGTTTTTAAGTAAAATTTGAATCAAACTTCCAAAGATATTCCCGTAGCTAAAAAGAAAAAGAAAAAATGCAATGAAACAAAATGTTGGCCTATCCAATAGCAAATATTTCTTAAAGAAATCAAAGTACTATAACTCGAACAGCGTACAGGCTAGAAAACAATCATCTTCAGGCTCCATAGTTGGGCACGCCAATGGGCACAACAGTCCGGTAAATCCTTCGCAGCGCAGGCAGTATGAAATCCTGCCCAAATGATGTGGAAACACTACTAATAAGACCATATGGTAACCCTTTTCAAAAAGGCCCCTGAGTCGGGCAAAACGGGCCCAAATCAGGAACTAACCGCGGTGCTGCCACCGATCGATTTTTTGGCTTGGTTCCTCGGATCTTCTTCGCCCTCTGAACTGAAGTTGGATGTCTGAGGCAGCATCCTCAGAGTCACTGCTGCATAGATTGTCGACAAAATCAACCGTGGATCTCGAGATTTGCCGCGTGAAAACCGAAGTGAAAACCGAACTGCTAGCTAGCACACCTAATTCGCACTTGGCCTAACTACTCAAATCGACCATCAATTTTTTTCTTTTGAAAAGGGTGCGTTCCCACGCTGGCGAAGAAGACCATTCTCAACTTCTGTGCTCCCCGCTGTTTTCGTAAGCGGTCCAAAAATCAAAGCTACGCGAAAAAAAAGAAAAACTAAAGAGAAAATTAAACTGCAGTTTTCTGGCTTCGAGGCTGAAGAACAAAAGAGTTCAAGAACGACGCGGACGCGTTTGAAATTCGCATTCGCATCCATCGTTAGTGGGTTACAATGTTCAATAGGCGCTGCACGGATAGAGATAAAAGTTAAAGTTTCGAACGCAAAGAAACAAAATGACTTTTCATGGGCGTGAGGAGATGCCTCTAGCAAGTTTTTATCGCAACGTTTTTGTAGAACACAATTTAATATAATTCTGAATGTTCTCCGAGGAGCCACTCGGCATTTTCCGCTGTATCGAGTGATGTCAAAGTGCACTTTATTGTGGCGTTACCGAACCTAGTTATAAAGAACAAAAAGCGCAAGAGGAGACGGGAAAGAGGCAGGCGACAACCCCTCTCCTGTCTCCTTTTGCAGTTTTTGTTCTTTATAATGTCTCACCAACTGGCCTGCAATTACGTCCTCTTATAACCGAACCCAGCGGTCGGCGACGCCGACGTCATCAGGAATGTGGTAGCCCAGGTTGGCCGGTTAACCATGACATCAAGGTGCACTTCAGCTCTGGCGCAGACCAAGCGATATAAGGTCGTTTGTAATTATTAAGGATGCGCACTGGTGTTTTGAGCACATTTTCATGACTTCTGGGCAAAAAAAAAAAAAACGGACACCCAAAAAGTTTGTCTGTACCCTTTTAAGGCCTGGACATAAAACGAGCTCTCATATGTATACATATCTCTTAGCTGTAGAGCTGTAGAGGCACAACTACCTTTATGACTTCAATAATATAAATACGGAGGAAAGACAAAGCAAACAGGCCCTGGAGATACAGTTGTCTTCAATCGGAGAAAGTAAAAGAAGCGCTTCGGTGCAAAAATTAACACCCACCTGGCTACTGAGCCCAACAACCACCACCACCCCCGAAACACCATTTTGTTTCCGCTAATATCTGAAAGCAAGAAAAAGCATTTCGAAAGCATTCACGCGTACCCGCGTTGTCCCAAAAATCTCCACAGATTTTTTTTGTCACATTTTCTGCCCTGGTTTTGCTCCGATTTCAGCGATATCCTTGTACTTTGTTCCATTAATTCCAGCTATACTCGTGACGGCTGTCACCTCAGCCGGGACTCGCTTGCATCGCCGCACGAAGCCTGGCAAGAAACAAATCAGGAGCACACCGCATTCGCTTTCATAGACATGCGGGGCTGCCACGCTCACTCAAACATTCGCCGTACGTGTCCCACGTCGTCGCGACAGCAGCTAGGAGGCAGCGGAGGAAAAGGGTATTCCAATGCACACGCAAAGGCGCGGCTTCATAATTTGCTGCTGTACACAACGGCCCTGCCCGGACAGCTGGGCAATTAAGGGAAGGAAGGCAGTGGTGTTGCCGCCAAACCATGATTTGTAGCAACAGCTGGAACACCCAAAAATGTATTTTAAGGTGAAAGGGCTCAATCTCCCGTCCGTCCGTTCGTCCGTCCGTCCGGCGTTACATACAGTGCCTGGGGTGACTCATCGACGAGCGCAGCTGCCAAAAGGTGACGTCATCTTCGCCGGCAGCGGCGTCGAGCGCTGTTCCGTCGTCAGTCGGTGTGCGGCAGCTAGTGGAGGAGGATGACTCCCAAGCGGTGCAGCCGTAACAAACATCGGCAGTCACTGGCAGTCGATGTACCGCGACAAAGGCTTTCGCCTAGTGCCCCCATTTTTAGAGCAGTTTGGAGCAGCTGTGCTTCATTTCCAGACGTAGCTTGCTCATTAAGCTGGCAATTTTGAAATAGGTAATTACAGTGTGAAGAAACTGAACTCTTGATGATATCTAACTACCTTTAAGGGATCCCTTATCTGGAGTACTTTGGAAGGTCATGAATGGCAGTTTGCCAATATCCCTCAAGAGGAAAGTATACAACAGCTGTATCTTACCGGTACTCACCTATGGGGCAGAAACGTGGAGGCCAACAAAGAGGTCAAGTAAACTCTAGTTTGGGCGAGTTGGTTCATGTTGAAAGAAAAACTGCTAATGGCGCAAGAAACGGGGACACAGAAGGCACACAAAAGCGTCAGTCCTGTCTTTTGTGTGCCTTCTGTGTCCCCTTTTCTTCCGCCATTACCAGTTTTTCTTTTAACAAACAGGGTTCAGCTTAAGTTAAGGACAACGCAGCGAGCTATGGAAAGAAAAATGATAGGTGTAACGTTAAGAGATCGGAACAGGGCGGAGTGGGTGAGGGAAGAAACGCGGGTTAATGATATCCTAGTTGATATCAAGAGGAAGAAATGGGCTTGGGCAGGGTATGTAATGCGAAGGCAAGATAACCGCTGGTCCTTAAGGGTAACGGAGTGGATTCCAAGAGAAGGCAAACGTAGCAGGGGATGGCAGAAAGTTAGGTGGCCGGGTGAGTTTAAGAAGTTTGCGGGGATACAGTGGCCGACACTGGCAAAGGACAGGGTTAATTGGAGAGACATGGGAGAGCCCTTTGCCCTGCAGTGGGTGTAGTCAGGCTGATGATGATGATAATGAACAAACAAACCCGTAGAAATAGGCTGCTCAAGTATACTTTTTAGCGTGAATACATGCATCCATACCATACGCGCAAAAAAAAAAAACATTTCGAACAATTAGGAATGATAAAATAGATGGCAATGTGCAAGTTCAGCGTTCTTGTCTTATTTATTTATTCAATACGACTGACGTCAAACACCGCACCCGCTGCGGTGGAACAACAGGTATGGCCTTTTTGCCGTTCCGAGCAACAGGCCGTCGGTTATATTCAAGGCGTTTATTTTTTTCTGTGCCTGCCCCTGCGCAACGTTGATTTGTCACAGAAAGAGTTGGAGGGAGATGAAAGAAGAAATTCCCCGCAAGCAGACATCCTCCACCGTCATCCCTAGCGGCGAAATTGGTGTCCTCCGAAAAATTAACTCTGAAAATTACCAGCTGTCCACCCTGCAGCCTCTGCCTTGTGCTGAGGCGTCGGTGCGGCTGCTTGTGCTTCTGAGGTATATTTGAGAAATAACTGCGCACGCGCTGCAAACACACATGAAGCAAGTCCTAATTCTTGTCTCCCAAACAGACCATGAACACCACTCCGAAAGTGCATTCGGCAGTGACGGAAGAGATGCTAGACTCCTCCTCTTACATAATCACTCCGAGGGCCATCACTCCCAGAAGCTCACTCATAACGCTATCTCTTTCAAAACAAAGCGCGCCTTCGCCACGTCGCGCCATCTGCTCTCCTGCAACGTAACCACTGCACTCCCATTGATCTACTTTAAACTGTCGAGTTTTTGCAAGAAGTCCGCTGTAGAAAAGTTGTCACCACTTTTAAGCATAAGTATTTTTTTTCTTATCAAGCAAACCCCTCCTGCTCTAATTATTCATAATGCTTTGGGGTCGGCAACGACCGTGCCTTCGTAATGGCGCCTGCACAGCGTATTGATGGTACCGACATCAGAAGGACAAGTAACATCGGGTTATAATTGCTGTTCACGATTCTTTACTGCAATGCGCGGCATCAACTTGGCTGATGAACTGCGGCATTTCTCCTCTCCCTTTTAAGAGAAAAGAAAACGCCTGGAGATGGCGCGACGCTCAGAAATGTTTCGAGTGCCTCTAGTGCCTTCCTATGCGCACCGGCACGAGTTTCTCTCTCTGTTCTCCTTTCTTTGCATTTGAATGCACCCAGAAAAGGAGACTGACGTCGATAAAAACACGCATTCCCCATTCAGAAGTGTTGCTTTTGAACAGAAAATGTAAATAACATCTTTTTTTTTTTTTTCAACATTTCCGAACTTGCGGAACTGGTCCAAAAAAGTTCAACAGTCTAAGTGACATTGCAAGTAGCAGCCAACTGATGGGTTATTTTTTTTGTCCAGGGCATACCTGATGTTCATGCATATTCTCTAGGTGAAGATGGCGAGGTGTCCCTCACTTCCTTGAAGGCAGAAGTGTGGAGGGACGGCCTCGAATCAGCGGTAAAAGTCCACTCACGTTATAGCGTGGATGACAAGGTAGCGAGGAAGATGCGTTAGGTGGCACCAAAAAACAAGTTGCTCACGCAATACATGCTGCTTACTAAATAAAATCACTGCTTGACCAGCCCGCAAAAGGCTTCTGGCCAGTGACGATGGCCGGCAGCACGACAGCAAAGGACACAGGCACCAGGAAACCGTTTATTGCACACAAGAAGCACTCAGTGAATGCCTACCGCAATGGTTCTCAATAGAAAGTGGACAAACATGAAAGGAACAGACATAGACGAAGCACAAAAGCGAAGCTTCTGGGTGATCATTTAAGCATGCGCTTTTAAGTAAGCCACTTTAAGGCACAGTTCATAACAAAAAACTAAACTAAACAACTGTGCTCTGTGCGTTTCACGAAGGCGTTTGTCATTTCTGATCCGAGCTCGTTTCAGAGCTCTTCGGATTTTCCCATTTTTTTTTTTTTTCAGTATTCCAACAAGAGCTTTGTGAGAAGATGAATTCTCTTCGTGAGCATAGCGTTCTCCTTCTCCGCTTCTCTCAGCCTCGCTTTGTACTCATTCGACGCGTCGAGGGCAACCTCCGGCGTGTTCCCTTGCTCTTCACCTTGCGAGCTGTCCTGACGTGATGTGCTCTGCTGATACGGCTCAGGCCACAGCAGTGTGCCGCGCGGCGGTTCGGCCAAATTCTGAGTGACTCGGAATGCAGGTTCTTCAATCGGCAGCAGGCCATTCGCCCTCATGACGTCGTCTCGTCTAAGCAGGTGTCCACGAAGGGCATGGGTTTGTTCCTGTAGCTGAAACTTTTCCCTCTTCAAATCTCGTACCTCCCTCATTTGGTCTGCTGACCACCCCACCAAATTGTCCCTGCGATCATAAAGGGCTTGCAGAGTGGTCGAAGCATTGATCATCGTTTCCTTATTTTCCATCTGCCCCTGTGGGATCATCACTGGTGGGAAGACAGTCTGTAGACTCGGCACCCCGTCCTTCAAGGAGCTACTCTCGAGCCCCACAATTTTGCTGCTGCTGCTTCGAGAAGAGGATGAGCATGAGCCAACGAAACTGAACTTCACTGGCCCGCGAGACGGCTTCTCCGGCTCAGAGTCACTACTGCTCCCTCCGCACGCATGGGTTTTACTTCTGCCGCGCTGATCCCGCGATGGCCTGGACCGTCTCCACTGCCGCTCTTTCGGACGTGCACCCGTTTCTGCGCCAAATGCTACTACGGCCGTGCTGGTAGATGGGGTCGACCTCGTTTCCGTTACTTTATCATCAGAAGCTGCCATACCTATGTCAGGGGGAACTGCAGTCTCATTATCATCACAGGTCTTCCTAGTTGCCGTCATCTCACCAGAGGAACCCTTGGTCTCTATGCCAGACTGTGAGAAAAGTGCCAGACCTGTGAGAAAAGTGAAGACACCGGTGTGAGACAAAGCTACAGCTTTTTCCACACAGACAATACAAACTCACGCATATCGATATGTATATCAGCGGATTATGGGTCTTTCGACATGGCGACGGTAAGGAAGATATGTACAGATGAGTATACAAAATGGGCCACGCCCCTTCGAGAAAGCACGGTGCCACCATAGGCGGAGCGCCGTGGACTATTCCCAAGTGCGTCCTTTCGTGCTGTCACCATTCCAAAATAATTCGCATCCACTAACAGGCAGCTTGACCACAGTGAGTCACAAGCCGCGGTGGCGCATTGGCCATGGAATTAGTCTGCGAGAACGAATTTAGGTCACCAGAGCGCATCTAAGCCTCCTTTCGACGCAGGCGAAATGCTAACACCTCCGCCAACTTTGCGATGTCACCGCACGTTAAAAAAACCACCAGCTTTGGGACCTTCAACGTTGCACTAGACGCCATCATAGTGCGAGAAGCAAAAATATGCCTCGAGCAAAGTTGCTGGAGTGTTGCTAGAATTAATCGCCGAGTGCGTCTTATCGCGGTCCGCCCGCCGCACTACCGGTAGCTAACGACCATCGCGTCAAGGGCGCCGGCCACATTCACTCTCTTTCTGCTACATAGCAGAACGCCTCAGCCATTGCGGGGTGCCCACAGGATAAGACGTGAAATGAGCTGACATTCCAGGGGCGTCCTGAAAACGCGTTTAGCCGCCCTACTCTCGAGGGGCGTTGCAGCATTCATGCGCTTGCGGATGCCGTATGCCAACGGTGGGATTCAATGCTGCAGTGAGCGGGCCGAACTGCCCCCACAGAGGCCAAATTCATTAGAAAATAATTATGTCCCACAGCGCAACCTCTTGCTAATGACTTGTTCCTCGATACTCCGGCACGGTACCCAACAAGTGCGTTTTCTTCATAGATTTCACTTGTTACACCCATAAGCAGTATCTTCATAGCATGCAACGGAATCAAACATGATTTACTAAAAATCGACCGTAGCCAACAAAATCTTATTGTTTGAAAGCCTAGTATCCCACGTGAATGCGTGGCGAATATCAACGGGAGACCGTGGCCAAAGAACCTGAGTGAGGTGCGACATTTGTTCCAGAGAATTATCAGCCTAGAAGAGGAGCCCGCGCACACATCGTCAACAGAAAGCATGGGAAGGTTTTGCGCTGTGCAGAAAATGAATGCGGTCCGTGCCTTTGAAAACGCGGTCGTCAGCTACCGAGAGAGCGAAGCGTGCAGGATTACTTTCGCGCAGTGTAAGCGCTGGCAGTGAGCTGGCGCAGCAACAGTGACGGCTACTGCGGCGTCATCTGGTGTCACTCAGTTTGAGCAGAGAGTATAGCTTGAACAGAAGAGGACGACTGCAGAAGGACGAGACCTAGAAGTGGCGTACATATGCCCAAACAGAAGTCATGATGCCAGGCCAATGGGCCAGTAGACATCACCACGGTTTTTCTCGCACTCGCTGGTGTGGTTGACTTTATTTTCTCATCGACTGTACACATTAGTGCCAGACAGAGAAGATAACCCAGAGAGGCAGACAGGGAGAAACAAAGCGATATTGAGGCAGCCAAGCACAGTAAGAGATAAGAAAAGTGACAGAAAGAGAGAGACAGCGAGGAACACAGGGAGAAAGCAGACAGAGGCAGACAGACGAACGTCCATATCCACATTCCGCATATTGGCATATAGAAGCCACACGATATTGATAGGATGAATGCAACCAGCGGCTTGCGAAGTCTGGTGTCATCTTTGTGCGTGCAGTGTAGACCGGTAAGGATGCCTTTTGCTGCAGGTGCCACCTCTCACCCCATTACCAGCCACAAAGGCGGCCCTCTTGCATGCAGGACCGCGCTTAGAACAGAGGTCAGTACCAATGATCGTGCAATCCGCTCTTTGTTTTTTTTTTTGTTGTTGTTGGGAGGCTATGGGACTCGCTTTATTAAGGCGGATGCCTTTAATGCCTCATCGTTGTAAGCAGTAGTTGTCGACAGAAATGTCACACTTTGGTTAGTAACCATGCAACCAATTAAAGGGGTGATATAGTGATGCTCCAAGTAAGTGGCACTGAGTTTAGTTAATTAGTTAATTAACCAATTAGCTTAATTAACCTTTCCGGTCAGACCAGAAAGATAAATAAAACCGAATAGGAAATTGGTCGAGTTAGGGAAATGAACCAGGGTCTCCGGAGTGCGAGACGAGCACGCTAACCACTCCGCAATTCCAGCTCGGTGGTTTGGAATGGACATAGGCGCGTCTAGTGAATACGGTGTCTTCGTTCACTCCCATCTTCCTCCCTTCCCTTAGGGCGAGGTACAGGTGTCCACCGAGATATGCGAGACAGATACATTTCCTTTCCTCAAAAAGCAATTTACCGGCGACCAAGGCGTAGAGCCAAACGGGCGATGGCGTTCTGTGGACTCCCTGGCAGCGTTGCAAGACGCTGTCGCGTTGCTCTCTTAGAGGCGAAGCTTAACATCTTAACCACACACATCAGTGACACAAGCAGCAATACCGCGCTTAAGGCTTTCGCCTCACCGCACTTAGGTCAACAAAGTGCCCCCCTGAATTTTTTTGAGGCATATATAATGCCGCAGTGAGAAAACTTGTTAGTAGTGCGCCGGCTGCGTCAAGACCAATTTCAGCCCGTTACCAACGATACACTCGTCATGACTGTCTTAAAAAAATGGTTCGGCTGTTAATACTATGGCCGCGGGTTCGATACCGGCGGTACTGGCGGTAATTAGATGCAGGTGGGATACAAAAACGCTCGAGTGCTGTGTAATGTGAATGCACTTTGAAGACTCCCAGGTGGTGAAAATAAAATCCGAAGCCTTTCACTACAGCATACCTCATAGCCCATGTGTCGCTTCGGAACATGAAACCTCACAATTTAGGATTTTGAATCGTCATGTGGATGGGTGGCACCCTTTGGTGTACACACAGTCACAATTAAAGGCTTTTTTAGCGCGCTAGCACGAAAACACCCAACCTCAGGCTCCGCCTACACTTGTCCCAAGTCACTGGCAGGTAGCCCACCTGCCAGCAGTCTTCATGGCCAGCTGTGCACAACACTCTATGGCCGCGAGTGGGTTTCGAACCCGCGGCGGCGCGAGCAGATCCGCTTCGCTGGCCACTGCATCGGACCACTACGTCGTCGCCGCAACCGGACATCCCGCGTGTTTAGCTGCCAGTCCCTCACTCTCTGTGCTTTGAAATGTCGCCGTCTTCATCGACTTTATCCGTGAGCAATGGATCAACAACACACCGCTATCGCACTGGCCTCTTAGACCGAGCCTCGAAACGAAACCGAAGTGCGAACGGACCTAACCCGCATTTTCCCCGAGTCCTCCAAATAATCCGCCACTTTTTTTTTTTCAACAATGATAGAAAACGTTTGACAACTTACAAAAACAACGTGCATTAGGAAAAAATAAAGTCACCAAAGCACGAGAGGGCTAAGTGAACCAACGCACTTCCGGCATGAGTCGAGAACAACGCGGTGCGGAGGTTCAGCTTCTCTACAAAGCATCGATGATATGTAGCCACCTGATCTCGTCTGGCATGCACAGCGAACGGCTTTCCTTTCTGGAATCTTTCTGCGTGCCACTCAACACAGCGTGCAGAATAAAATCGAGTAAACAGTTCCACAAAACCTCGCGCATAAGGCGACCAGCTCAAGGTTGTACATCTTAATTCCAAATTTCATGCTTTGAAAGCACCGATATAGCGAGTTTCTTCTCACGTAACGCAAGAAAACATATTCAAACACTTGCTTATCTTGAGCGCCGCGGGTCCGGGGCAACCGCCGAGCGCAACTCTGATAGGCCTAACGTATCTCATAGCGGCATAGGTAAAACCACGAAACCGTCGTAGAAGTGCCTAACAAGCGCAAACTGGGCCTGTATACTGTAACGATTCTGCAACAAATTCCATGCCATTTTTGAATTTCCCGCCTTTCGCTAATGCACTAACGCCACGCCCCGCGTTCCGTCTCCGCCATCGGTTGACGCCAAAAGCAGGTAGTCACTTAAGCCAATAGCAAAGGCAGGGAAATTAAAAAAATATACATAATTTCCAACCGACCGATCAGTACCTACTCGACAGCGCGAGCAAACGCTCCAGGCTGGGCTCTGAACGCGACCGCATGTGATGGATTTCAAGGAAATAAACCGAAGATGCAAGAACGTGGCCGATGAAAGGTCACGGAAATGACTCAACGAGCAGTAACAGAGCTCGTGTGGACGCTAAATGCCTGACATGTGCCGAGATGGAGACGAAAAGCACGCAGAATTACATGGTGTGAAACTCTGTACAGCCAGGCGTGAGGAGCATCAGTCTCCTTTCGAAGGCAGGCGACCGTTAGCTACTACAACACAAAGCCCCCCGCAGTGCGAGTGGTCAGCCAACTGCCAGGGGCGAAAATGCGACGTGTTTCCGGCAGATTCAGACAGAGCTGGAAATACGTTTGGGCTACGCGAGAGAAACGAGCGCGGGACAGCAGTGCCGCAAGTAGTCCGCGACTGAAAATAAATGACACCCAGTGAATACGAAACCGTGGCTCGGAAAAACCGGTGCATCTGCGATCGGAAAAACCATCGCATCGGTCATTCTCTTCAAGTTTTGCGTCCACGTGGCCGTACCACTGTTTTTGCCAACTCATTTTTTTCTCGTGCAGCAGCTGACTGGAACGGCCTTCCCCATAATATTGCTGCCATAACATGTTCATCATCATTTTCAAGCACTGTTGATTCCTGCATTTTGTAAACCCCACCCCTTATGTAACACCCTGGAAAAGGGTCTTTAAGGAAAATAAAGTGAAGTGAAAGTGAAGTGAAGTGAAGTCGAGGGAACACCACACAACGGGAGACAGCTTCTGACACTCGAAGAACAGAAGATAGCTTCAATCGGCTAAACCACTCGCTTGTTTACGATCAACTTTGGCACCTATGTGACATTTGGCGGTCAGCCGTTTTGGTTTATATTACGACTGGATGGGCAACTCGCCCGATGTTCTGAGAAATGCGCAAATCCTATGCGATAGACCTGCTCACAAAAAAAAAAAAATGCAATGTATTTTCAGCGCCATCTCTCGACGACAAATTGACGCAAATATTTGAGGCGAGGACCAAACATGATAGCTGCTCCCCATTCCCCAATGGCGAGATATGGCGCTTCTGGGACACCTATTACGCAACCATTCTTCCTTGGCCCGGCAACGCCGCTTACGAGACGTACTTCCGATTAATTCGCATTTACAGGGCAAGTACTCGCCCAAAACGTAGTGTAAAAGAAACCGGACTGCCAACTGCTACACCAAACGTTGCACGCAATTTCCAACGGCGCACAGATCGTGCAGATTCCCATGCTAGTCCGAGAGATTGCATCATGGCCACCGTTTGTGGCTATTATGTCAGCAATGGCTACCACTGCTGTTCCCGGCGCTATTGCAAACAACTTTTCCTGGTGCGACGGTTACTTACACTCCAACAAAAATGGCACCGCACAATAAAGCAATCAAGTTGACAGGTGATAAGTGCATGTATATGTTGAGTCCTCTTGCAAAAATAAACTGCTCTAGGGCACTTTACTCTGAGCCCGTTAGGCCTAGACTGATCATGTCCTCGTCACTACGCCGTGGTCACGACAGGTTGTACCATGCTGTACCGACACTGCAAGGTAGGTAACCAGAGCTGCAGACGCGACGTCCATAATTTCTTTTCATTCCTATCAACAGAGCGCAGTCACTCACCTGGTTGAACAAAACGCAATGGCCTGGAGTAGCAGGAACCGTTACTAGGCCACAACTGAACAGCCTGCACGTGTCTCCGACGGAAAATCACTGGGATCCCACCGTACCTCATTAAGGGATTGGATTGGATTTGATGCTTTCCCCTCATCTTCCTCGCTTCCACCCTGAGCGCGCTCGTTTAAATTCTCAAGATGCCCCAACGCTACGAAAACTGTGGTAAACAAGGCCTATGCTCTTTTTCTGTAAATAAAAACGCACCAGAACCGATATTTAGCACAAACAAGTGTGGTAGCGCTGACATCGCCGAGCGGGAGTAAAATTTGAAGGCCCGGGCCGTAAAAAATGCAATGTACCGTATTTTCCGGTGTATAAGACGCACCCTTGTATAAGACGCACCTGCCATATATGCAAGCTGTCACTAAAAAAGTTCGTATATAAGACGCACCCGTGTATAAGACGCACCCCAGTTTACCCAGTTAGGCTAGTGAGGCTTAATTAAACACGCTTGCGCGACTATCGCGAAATGCACCGTACCTGTGAGCAATTCTTAAGCAACGCTAAGTGATCGAAAAAGGCAACACTCACGCCATACCCGTCCACGTTTTAGCAAAAAAGAAAGAAAAAACAATACAGCTCCCCATATGTCCATAACAACATTTTATTTCTACTTGAAACCTTCGAAGTCTTCATCTTCAGATGCGCTATCAAAAGGTTCACCCATTTCTGGAAGCAACTCGGCTGAAACATGCACTACGTACACGGAGCAAAAAAGTTGCAAAGGGTGACTAAAAAAGAACACCGGCTTGTCTTGACAATGGCGAGAAACGTGATTGTCACCATCTTTTGGCGCTTCTCATTACTTTTGCTTGGGGCCTCCGAAACAGCCGCGCGTTTGTGATCCCGAAGTTGTGATCCCCGCCGTTTCATGATAAAGCTCACCGCGAATATGTCGCGCACGGCGGTCCCGGTATTGAAGTATTAACCGCGTTACAACCGCGTTATTGGTAGTGATATCTTTTAGGTGAAAAAAGCTTGAGCATGAACCGGAGTAATCGGTGAACTCGCAAAAAAAAGATGAAAAATTCGCATATAAGACGCACCCTTGCATAGGACGCACCAGGAAGATTTTCGAAAAAAAACCACGTCTTATACACCGGAAAATACGGTAATAAAAGTTTATAAATATTCATTTCTCAGTCAGCTTCATTAACGGCAGGCCAGCACATCTTAGCAGACAATGTTAAAGTACGAAATTTAATTCACAAGCCACTACATCGTTGAGACGGTGCGAAAAATGGGATTGTTTGATTGATAGACTGATTATTTATTTTTTTAATTAATTAACTAAATATATTATTTATTTATTTATTTATTTATTTATTTATTTATTTATTTATTTATTTATTTATTCGTGTGTCACGTCAGATATACAGCCAAGAACGTCAAGGCACCAAATCTACTCGGAGTCGACCAATGAAACAGCAGTTATGCGCGCAGCTTTTCAGCAAAATTTATTCTAATACGCGTGGGACGCAACTTACGATTGCAGTGAACAGCTGGTTTATGGAAACGCAAACGACAGGAGTGCTAGTGGTCCCACTCCGCGCCACTGCAACGGTGGAGTTGCTTGTTCTGCTTGTTCAGGAATACTGGCCTGAAATAAGCTTTGTTTCGATAATTGCTAAACACTGAGCGAAATGCCCCAGGTGTGACATTCTGAGGTCCTAGCCGCATCGGAGGTGCTCTCAGGGCTTCCGGTTCCAACGGAGGTTGCAAACAGCAAGCACACACGGCCTCGCATCGCCGTGGTCCATTGAGCTCAGTCGTAAGCACAGGTCTGAACACTGTCTGTTCACCCAGGTGAAGGTAGTACACAGCGCTCGTAATTTGCGGCTGGCCTTTCTGGTACTTGAAATGCAGGCGTATATGGATTTCGGCTAGGGTGGCAATGCCTATCTAATGAGATGGCTAAAGAAGCTCGCAGCCTACATCAAACAGCAGCCATATGGTTCCTGGGGCTTTTCCTCCCATTACGTTCCTCGCTTTGCAACATTCGAGGGATCATCGCGTCGCTCACGCTCAGACATTCGCGGATAAATTTCACGCAAGAATTAATTTAGGACAACTACCGTAGCTTCAGCGCCGATCATCGCTCAATTAGTCTTCTTCTGCAACCCATCCTCTTACTCTTCTGTGAAAGCTACGCGTGATTAAAGCAAAGTACAAGCTAGAAGAAATGGTGGCTGAGTACGTGGTAACATTCATCACGCTAATGAAGAGCTTTCCGTAATAACTCAAGACTACTACACAAACACCTGAAGGAAAAAGTCACACTCCTTGTACGTACCTCCCCCACTTACAAATGTCTGCAATCTTCACGCTATTCCAACAGTGCTGCGTTCTTCGGTAGCCCAATTCGCTGACCGCGCACCTCACGCAAGTTAGAAATCGAAACGAAATTTCCTCGCGAGCAACACACACCAAGAGCACAATCAAGAAGCATCACGGTAACCGCCGGACGATGAACAATAATCTTCGTCGCGAAGCAAAGTTAGTGGGTCATTGGTTGCTGCATCGCCAACAGCGGAGCGCACATCACAACGCAACCGGAGGAGAGGTAGGGCACACACACACGGCCGCCCCTTATACGCACACACTGCTTCTAGTATCAGCCGTTTCCAAATGGGCTAAATTTCAAACTGTGCCCGTTGGCTCCAGATTGGCCGAAAGGTGTCACGAGACATTGACGAAGCGAAGGCGGAGTGAAGGAGGGGGGGATGGGGGAAGGAGAAGGTTTTCTCCTTTCCTCTGCGCTGCAAGCTCGCGGTACAAAAAAAAAGAGCACAAAACCAACTAACGGTTCAAACACAGACCCTTGCCCTTTCGCCGCGCTGCTTGAGCTTGAGCTGGCCGATACGCGGTTAGCCGTACGAATGTGTTCCGCGCGCGGATTTGTTTTCACTGTATGCCAGAGAAAAGTATTATGCATTGGGGGACCGTAGTTGACGTGTGCGACAACACGCTAAAACACGAAAGGCATGGAACCGCCATCGGAACTACACCGTTTCTCAAGCAAGTCGAACGCGGAGACGCGAAGCGTGGATCGCAGCAGTCCGCAGAGGCGCTAAGCGTTCCGGTGTGATGTCTGGGGTTTCGCGTCACGAAGCTGCTCATATGCAATGACGGACGCCGCAGTGGAGGGCTCTGGATTAATTTCGAGCGCCTAGGGTTCTGTAGAGTGCACTGACGTCGCACTCATTACTCAGCACAGGGACGGCTCTTGCATTATTGCACCGCCATGGAAACACGGCCGCCGAGGCCGGGAATCGATCTCGTGCTAAGCAGCCGAGCGTTGTAACCACTGATTCAACACGTTGGGGCTTAAGCGTTGCAACTATGCTTGCCTTTGCGGTCGTATCGGCCGTTCTTTCATCCGCAACGGTTAAGACTCTGAGGCCGACACGAAGACAGGCCTAGCTTCCCTCAATAAAAACGGATTTGGAAGGGATGGACAAGATTTTTTTTTTCTTTTCATACGTGCGTAGACGACGTTTACAACTGTTTGACATGTAAGCTTAAATGAATCGGACAGCGTCGCACGGCACCAGTTTCGAGTTTGGCTGTAGTGCGGGCCAGTCTTGGAGCTATAGCGGTGTCTAGATCAGTGTTTTGAGAGAGCACGCGATACTTTATGCGGCGTCTGCTGATTTATCTGGTCTGTGCTTTGGGCGGCACTTCCTTCGAGGCTCTTCATGAACGCTGATTTGTGCGTAATGTTGTTCCGCTCGGGATATGTTATGAAAGCTATTCAAGCCTGGTCGTGCGTACTTTGAAACCGAAAGAGAAATTTTTTTTTAAAGAATTGTTTGCTGTTCATACTAAGTTCTTCTCCTCCCTGTACGCGCACAAAGACTTCGGAAAGTTTTTGTAGTCTTAATGTCTGATGCCTCTACTCCCTTTAATTTGATGCTATAAAAATCATGTCTTATGAGCTGCTTTTTTGTTCACTGGGCACCTGGTGCTAGATTGCTCACTATAAAAAAATAATGTCGCTTGGTGCGCCCAGAAGGAAGAGTTGCGCATATGTTCACGAAGCGCTCCCTTGTCGTGTCGCGGTGCCTCTTATGAAAACTTTATATTTATAGCACCTCCACCATCACCGAAAAGGGTTATTCCGTCTTTTAGAGGTGCCATAGCTGGCCCACTACTGGGCTGAAAAGCGAACTATGCATGGCTTGAGGAATTTTTACCAAGGGTCTACGTCATATTCCCTCCAGTATAAAGGAGTAGAAACACTTTTACTTTGCTAATTTACGCACGAAACGCTGGTGAGCGACCACTGAGCAAGTTGGTATAGGAGTTCCTATTTTCTTTCTTTTGCCAACTTGGCACCGCGGATTTGGTCGGAAAGTTTTGTGAACTCAGGAAGTAATTTTTTTATGTTTTCTATTGTGGCTCACTATTACATTTGCTCACTAGTACAGTAGTTGATACACTAATACAGTAGTAGAATTACCTGAAAAAGCAGCTCTCAAACGCTGTGGCAAGCGAACGAAAGAGAACCACGCACTGCAGCAGACGGCGCCGCAGACGACACAACGGACGGACGGACGGACGGACGGACGGACGGACGGACGGACGGACGGACGGACGGACGGATGGACGGATGGACGGACGGATGGACGGATGGACGGATGGACGGACGGATGGATGGACGGATGGACGGACGGATGGACGGATGGATGGACGGATGGATGGACGGATGGATGGACGGACGGATGGATGGACGGATGGATTGATGGATGGATGGATGGATGGATGGATGGATGGATGGATGGATGGATGGATGGATGGATGGATGGATGGATGGATGGATGGATGGACGGATGGATGGATGGACGGATGGATGGATGGATGGATGGATGGATGGACGGACGGATGGATGGATGGATGGATGGATGGATGGATGGATGGATGGATGGATGGATGGATGGATGGATGGATGGATGGATGGATGGATGGATGGATGGATGGATGGATGGATGGATAGGAGCGCCCCCTTTGAAACGGGGTGGTGTTAATTGCCACCTAGCTCAACTTTTCTTTTTTTAATTTTTTTTGTTTTGTTTACTGGCTCCGGCGTCCGCCAGCGCCACATATGTGTGTAATCACCGTGTTAGTCGTCTGCTGCTGTGCGCGGTTCCTGTATTGTGCTGTTAACAAGTGTGCCGTCCTTGTTTTTCCTCTACAGGATCCTGTCGTGCTCTCTCTTTCATGCAAATTTCAACCAATACCTCAAGTTCAATCCCTAAAATACCTGGGCGTCATTTATGACGACAAACTCACCTGGCAGCCTCACATTGACCATGTTGCTGTAAAAGGGACTCGTGCCGCAGGCATGTTACGGAGGTTATGTAGTCACAGGTACGGCATGCGCAGGGATACGCTCCTAATGATTTACGTATTGTATGTTAGGCCAATTTTAGAATTTGGCTCTGTGTTGTTTTCAGGCTCGGCTTCATACAAACTTCGTACTCTCATCCTTTTGGAGAGGGAGGTGCTTCGGATGTGCCTTGGCGTCCCCAAATTCGTGGCTACCAATGTGCTGTACCTTGAGGCCCGCATTCCTCCTCTGTTATCCCGATTTCACTTTCTAACTGTGCAGACTTTCCTCAAAATCTTTGAATCCCATTTTCACCGTTCGCAAAGCATTTTCTGTTGCCAGCCGACCTCCTTTTTTGGTGTCCACTGGCCTCGTGCTCATACCCCACAGGTTGTGTTCGTACAAAGGCTGCTTGAGCCTTTAAACGTGCAGATTTACAACATCCTTCCAGCATTAAGCAGTGGGTCCTCTGTCCACATTGTTTTCGACAACATTTTTCCTCAAAACGCGAAACTTTTACCACCCCGTATTTTAAATGGTCTATTAGAGGATCATTTAAGGTCTCTACCTACAAAAATTGCAATAGCAACCGATGCCTCTCAGTGCAACGAAAAGGCAGGGGTGGGAATTTACTGTCCGAGTTTAAACTGGTCCTTTTCGCTGCACCTTCCGGATTTCACCCCTATTTTTCAAGCTGAGTTTCTGGCAGTAGTTCTTGCTCTGCGCAAGCTTGATCCTTCTATTTCTGCAGTGACAGTCATTACCGATTCTTTATCTTTCTGTTCGTCCCTCGCATCGCATGTTGACTGTCCCACTTTAAGCACTTTTTTATCACTTCTTCCTTCGCATTTGAGCCTTGTTCACTTGATATGGGTACCCGGTCACAGCAGCGTGACTGTCAATGAGATCGCGGATAACCTTGCAAAGGCTTCCCTAGGCGGCCCTGTGTTGCCCATCATCCCGGCTACAGCGTATATCACAGCATCTAGGTGCCGCCCATGAGGTTAGGGATATAGGTCTTAGATTCTCGATCGACAGAGGTTTCCCCGTTTTGGGTATAAGCACCATCTTAGCCGACATCGACTGGTTACGAATTAAACCCGCCTCCCAGCATTTCTGCATGTAGGCAGTGAGTTCTGTTATAGAGTTGTCATCTAGATTTCTGAGCATTTTGTTGCTTGCCCCGTCCGGGCCTGGTGCCGAATTAGTGTTTGATCTAGCAAGTTCAGCTCGCTGCTAATGGGTCCATCCAAGCGGTCTTTGGGTGCTCCATTATAACCAGGCAGGGGCACCTTGAAAAACCAAAGATCCGAACAGACGGGAATTAACGAGAAAAAAAATCGTCCTGTTGCCCCCAAGTGGCCCTACAACCACTGTCCGGGCCTCATACCTTAGCTTGGCGCCGTGACCAGCCGCATGTTTCCGCATTTCGCATCTCTTGGAGTGGCTCGGGAGGGCTTCCAGTGACCCCATTGGTAATGACGTGCGTACAACAATTTTGGGCATCACTACGCGAATACGGCTGTAATAAATCATGGTCAAATGATAGGGGGCCAAAGGCTGCGTTCTGCGCCGCCTCGACACGCAACACAACAAGTGACAAGAGAGAACGCTCAATCGTCAGTGCATATGCAGGTTACAATAGATCGTTATATGTGAAATTAAATGAGAGAGAGAGAGAGAGAGAGAGAGAGAGAGTGTGTGTGTGTGTGTGTGTGTGTGCGTGCGTGCGTGCGTGTGTGTGTGTGTGTGTGTGTGTGTGTGTGTGTGTGTGTGTGTGTGTGTGTGTGTGTGTGTGTGTGTGTGTGTGTGTGTGTGTGTGTGTGTGTGTGTGTGTGTGTGTGTGTGTGTGTGTGTGTGTGTGTGTGTGTGTGTGTGTGTGTGTGTGTGTGTGTGTGTGTGTGTAAAATTAATAGCGGCGGCAGCTGATAGCAGTAGTGCCACGGAGGGACACCGGTTCCTCGTCCTCCTCGGAGCAAAGAGCCTATACGTATAATCCCCGCCATGATGACCGCACTCCCCCAGCGAAGACAAGTCCTGTTCTCGAAATATTGACTAGCGAGTTGACGCTTCCCCTCCTCCCGTTGTTCTCTTCGTGCAGTGTTGTCAAGTCCCATCTTCCCTGGCTTCTCTCTCTCCGCCTTGACAGATGGGAGCAGTTTTTTAAAGCTCTTTGGTCGTGTCCGCAAACCTTCTGCAATGGGCAGGTGTCCAGCACTTTCCATACCATGGAAATGGAATCAGGACGCTGGCAGTGGAGCTCACGTATGTCTAAAATAGGCTGCGCAGTCACATCGCCGATACGCGACAAAAAGGTTCGACACAAAGCAGTCGCCCTTACTTCTCTCGGGCACGCTCCGTCATTCATTCGTTTCACGTCTCGTGTTGAACTAAGACACTCTCTCGCGCTGCGCATTGCACATCATCGCCTCCATCAACAACCATCTGCGGCGCCGACAGATCACATCACCTTAACCCCGATCAGAGCTTAACCGGATCGTCGCCAGAAGTGCCGACGACCCAGCAAAGCAAAACCATGAGCCAAACAGGCTAAACACATGCTTTCGCACTTGTACTCGATTTGACTATGTGAAAGTCCCACCACTTTTTCTTCGCCTTTTTGTATGTCTGTTGAAGAAATGCGTAATCATTTCTTAGAAATTTGGTACTGAAAATTAAGTATTTTTCCCGCAGCTCGATTTGAACTCGTAACGGCGACGACAAGCAGTGATTTATGGGCTACATTTGTATGTAGTAACCAATCAGCAAATGTGCCGGCTTAAATTTGTAGTCGGCGTTCTTTCAACATTCGAAGATAAAGGGCGGGAAAACATGTTTGGAGGCTCTCTCCTTACGGGCCATCGAGAAGCGATTTGACGTTCTTTATTAACGCCAAAATGGGCTGGAGCATCTTGGTCGGAAGTAAATGACCGTCACAGGTGCACAGGGTTTACAACATCCAAACGCAGCCATGCAAGGGAAGGAAGAGTGCAAGGACAAGACCGGTAATTAGCTAACTCCAATCTTGCACCACTCCAGCTTGCACTGAACGGTGCGCCTATGCATCAGTCAGGTTCTTCGAAGTGGCCTTCACGAATGCCCCTCTTGGGGTGTTTGATGGCAGTCTCGAAGCATTAAGTGCTGTCGGCGAGACCTGAACCCCTTTCGCTACCAACGGTAAGTCAACGAGCGACCGAAAATCGGCACGCATGTAGGTCACTCTAGTACTGTTGCAGCAGCGCACATTTTTCGCCGACATACAGGACCAAAGAAAGAGTCCCAAAATACGTGAAGAGAATTGGAATCGGCAGCTTTCACCACTCTGTTGTTAGAATGCAAAAGATCGTTCAAGTAACCTGTACTATGGACACCTGAAGGAAAGTAGACTTTAGCAGCGGTACTGAGGGGAGCCCACTGTGAAGTTGCGATATCAACAGCCAACAGTTCGCAGTCAGGTCTTATAATTTGGTGGGACACATGCGCCTGATGATATATTTGATAAGAAATTAATGTTGACATGCCACCACCCCGGCCGCAATTCCGATCGGCTCGGAATACCCGAAAATTTTTGAGAGAGAATGACCTAATTGGAGTAAGAAAAGTTTCTTGAAGTAAAATTATGCCTGGGTCGAATTATGAGACAAGGTTCTGTAAGTCGTGAAAAGATGCGATAGAACGGCAATTCCACTGTAGTACCTTTAACCCCACCATAGTTACTGTAAAAGCTGAGAGGCTGCGACCGCCTCCTTTAAAGGGCAACTCCGGCGATTTTTCGATGAGCATCGATTGAAATGAAATTTCAAGTCTGTATTCTTTATGATAGTCTGATGCCTCATGTAAAATTTCGCATCTGAAACCGGCGTAGTTTTTACGCAAGCGAATTTTGAAAGCAAGCGCTCCTCGACGCGAGCGGCACCCACTGATCGAGCAACTTCTACAGGCCACCCTGTTCTGTGACGTCACTGGCGGGGCGGGGTGTCAAGCTGGTCGGGCGCGCTCTGGCGCTGGCAGTGCTGGGGAAAACTAAAGATTGGTTTTGAGGAAAGTAAATGACGCAGTAATGGACACCCGAACCGCGACGTAAGGGAGGAGTGAAAGAAGAAAGAAAGAAAGAAAGAAAGAGGTCCGTAGTGGAGCTCTCCCGAATTATTTCGACCACCTGTGCAATTTCGCGCCATCTCAACGTGCCTGATGTGTTGTGTACGCCAGAGTGATGGGTCACGGCAACTTCTGTTGTGCTGTGGGGTGCACAAATTCTTGATTTGTGACAACGGGCGTGATCTAGCGTAGGTTTCCTACCGATAAGAACCTTCGCTACAAGTTGGTGAGAGCTGTCCGCCGTGTAAACTGGTCTCCGAGGAAGCATTCCCGCTTGTGCTCAGAACATTTCGCGCCAGATTGCTATGAAGACAGCGTGTACTTCAAAGAGAGCTTTGGACTCGCTAAGGCTTCGTTCAACTGGCGCTTGAAGGCATATTCTGTGCCAACGTTATTCTAGTACAACCGTCTATAGCAGCGGCCAGCTGAACGAAGCGCGGCCGTCAAGAAGAAGCGGTATGTTGGATTTTAGAACTGTAGTTGGCGTGAACTCACTTCCAATAGCTCGCCGTCGAGACAAAGCTTCGCAAAGAGAGGACTGTTGGTGATGCATGCCCCTGTAAGGACGTTGTGCACCGCGGCAAAGTTCCGGCAGCAGATTCTTTCATCAGGCTGGGTCGGCCGGCGCTGGCCACACGAACAGCTGTCGGCGGGAGCATCTCATTAACTTTTGTTCTGACGACTCTGTCACAAATGCATGCACGAGAAATGACTCAAGTAATCACTTCTCCGAGTTCAGACCGCCTCCGTGCTGCAGGTGACGCGGCCTGTGGTGTGACTCGGCTGGCTCGGGCGGCGGTGGATCATACCTGAAAAGCGACTCGTCTAGTCCAAAATCGTCGAATGAGTCGTCTTCTAAAGACTCGCTGGTCTCGGAAAAGCTGTCCTCCGCGCTTTCAGTCATGTCGACAGCGCGGCTCAGGGTAGTTGTGATATCTTCGGAGACTTCACAGCGCGGCGAACCCGCTCGTGACGTCACAGTCAACACCGCACGAAGGCACCTCCCCAGTTTCGGTTTCGCGGTTTCGGTTTCGAGTTTTGCGTTTATTGCTGTTTAAAAATTATTTTACGGTTGCTTTTGAAAACCTTCTATAGTACACATTACAGGAGGTTCTTAGGAACACAAAACAGCCATTAACTTAAAATGGCTGAAAAATCGCCGGAGTTGCCCTTTAACACACCGGCTTCATACACATTATCGGGGGAACCTTCCTTGCTTTTGTTGTTTGGATAGGCAAACTTCGGTGGAGCGGAAGGAGCTCGACGCTTCTGGGAAGGGCTTGCCATCTCGACGTCCGAAGTGCAGACGCTAGAGAGGCGGGTATCCCCTGCACCATGTACAGGCACAAACGAGGATGCAGCAAGAATAGGAGTCTGGGGAGAGTCACCAGAGACGCTATGGGAAAGAGTAATTGGTGGAGCGGGAAGACCAACAGCTGAGGGAGCAAACTGACAAGAAAAGACCTGAGAGAAAGCTTCATTAAAGGTAGTCAAGATGCGATCTGCAACGCCTGCGAGCGCCTTCTGAACAGCTGAGACTACAGACAGTCGGTGTGCGATCCACAAGGCCTGCGAGCGCCTTCACAACAGCTGAGACCACAGATTTAGTCAGCGCCGCCTCTTCATCACACCCAGATGTACTAGCAAGGGCCGCATAAGAATGCCTTTTTCTGCCTAATAGGGCATAGGCAAAAGCTCTGGAGCACCTTCTCTGCTGGATGACGTCCAGAACACTCTGCTCATCAGAACGTTTAGGACAGCCAGCATCATCAGCCGGATGAACGCCGCGACAGGGACTGCACATGGGCGCGTAAGATGTGCAGAGGTCTGAGGAATGGTTCTCCCTGCAAATTCGGCAATGCGTCGCGGTTTTGCAAACTTTGCTGCGATGACCAAAGCGCCAGCAATATCTGCATTGCAAAGGTCGAGGTTATAGCGGGTCGACGGAGTTCACTATGGGCCAGACCTTAAAGGAGCACTGAAGAGGAATCTGAACTCGTCTTTTTGCAGCTGGAACTCAATCTACACGTTCCCAGCATTCTTAGAAACTTCGATTCATTGCCCCTGCGCGGCCGATTTCCCTAAATAAATCCGATTAACGACCGGCTCCCGCCTTTTTTTTTTATTTCCCCGCATAGATTGGGAGGAGTCGACCAACGCATGGAGTGCCTTTCAGGCAGTCGCGTGTTTTGTTTCTTTTAAGTTTCCATGAATAAATAAGTCTAGTAAGAGACTAAATAGCTGCAAATTAGGCCCACGGAAATAAAAACACGCTTGGACTCTTTGCTTTCGCCGATCACGACGCATTACTCCGCCGATGGCAGAACGGCAAGCCGCCACGGGACTGAGTGAAAGGTTGGTCGACTCCTCCCACAGTTTACGGGAATTCAAAAAAAAAGAAGGCGGGAGCCCAACGTTAATCCGATTTAAATTAGGGAAATCGGCAGCACAGGGCAATAATTCGAAGTTTCCAAGAATGCTCAGAACGCGTAGATCGAGTTCCAGTAGTAAAAATACGAGTTCCGATTTCTCTTCAGTGCACCTTTAAGCTCAGATGGGCACGAAGTTCCTGCAAAAGTTCCGATCCCGGACTCTGTCGGCACACGAGAGCCAACAGCGTCTCTGGTAGAGCGCAACACTGATGTCACGCCAACACCGGCATCTTGAAAGTCCTTAAGCATTTCCTGAGGAGAGGCCGATAGGTGCACGCCGCGGATGATGCCTTTGGAACAAGCGACTTGCTCAGGTGTGAAAGGCTTAAAGGGTCCCTGAAAAGGGTGTTTCAGGTTGGCTACAAAATGCTTGCATTATGTAGAGTACAGGCCACCGAGCGTTGATGCCGCGTACAAGACCTCAAAAGTGAGTCGATAATTTATTTATTTATTTATTTATTTATTTATTTATTTATTTATTGTACCCTCAGGACCCGAAGGCATTACAGAGGGGAATGAGATGCATAAAAAATCCTGCATAAACAGCAACAACAAGGACGAGAGAAAACAAGATAAACCAGGAATACATAAAAGTGCAGACACAGGAAGGGAATGACGTTAGAAATGCAGTGGGGATACATTAAAACAATGTGCAACAGTGAAAGGCAAACTTTATATAGTAATAAACAAATGCATACTCCAGAGAACCATTAATGAGTTTTCGAAATGTAATAGTGTCAGAAATACCTGCGATGTCGTGGGTAAGGTGATTCCAGCTGACACAAGTTCGGGGTATAAATGAGTCGTGAAAACATTTTGTGTGATAAGATGGGATTCCAACTTTATGACGGTTATCAATGCGTGTTGATATGTAGCATGGTCTTGATAGTAACTTTTGTTTGAGAAAGCTGTTGTGGTAAATTTTATGAAGAAGACACTATGAAGCTATTTATCTGCGGTGGGAAAGAAGTGGTGGGGAGAAACATGATTTCATGGCGGCTGCACTGCCTGTTCGGTGATAATTAGAAATTATAAAACGGCAAGTGCGATACTGCATTGCTTCCAAATCTGAAACGAGTGAATCGATGACAGGGCTCCAGACAGATGCAGCATATTCTAACTTGGACTGTACCAATGTTTTATACAGTAATAATTTTATTGAACTAGATGAACGTGAGAAATTTATGCGGAGATACCCAAGCATGCCATCAGCGTTATTTATTATGTATTCAACTTGAGTTTTTCAAGACAGGTTACAAGAAACGTAAGCACCCAGATATTTATAAGACGACACGGTTTCGAAAGACACGTTGTTATGATAAGTAGAAGGGGCATTGGAGAGACAAGAAACGCGTAAATGCTTACACTTATTAATGTTTAGCTGCATGTTCCAAATATAACACCAGTAAAGAACCTTGTTAATGTAGGATTGAAGACAAGAGACATCATTATCATTTTTTTTCGCGGTAAAAAACACAATCATCGCCAAAAAGATCAACTGAAGAAGATATTTTAGCCTCTAAATTATTTATATAGATGAGAAAGAGTAGGAGACCAAGTACAGACCCCTGAGACACGCCGGAACGGACAGGCAAAGAATGCGAGTTTATATTGTGAACGGTTAGAAAGAAAGCACTGTAGCTATGCAATGCCATTAGGGTCTGTATTAAGATTTCTTAATTTAAGAGAGAGAAGGTCATGAGAAACCGTGTCAAACGCTTTCGAAAAGTCCAAAAATATGCAGTCTGCCTGAAACTCGTGGCCAAGGACGCAGTGAAGGTCATGTGTGAAATATATTAACTGAGTTTCGCATGAAAAAGAATTACGGAAACCATGCAGGGAAATGCCAAAAAAAGAGTTAGATTCTTAAAAGGAGATAAGATGAGAGTATATGACCTGTTCCATGATCTTGCACGGAATACTATTGAGCGATATAAGTTATCAGGATAATGTTTCTTTCGAGACTTATGAAGTGGAATCACCTTGCCAATTTTATAGACATTGGGAATAAAACCTGTTCCAAGAGGCTGTTCAAACAGTTTAGGAAGAATTATTAAACAATAACACTTTGTATTAATTAAAAACTTGGAATTAATGTTGTCAATACCGCAGGAAGAGCAAACAAGATTTTCGATGATGCACTGGATGCCTGACGCGTCGAATATAAGTGGATCCATAGGAAGAGTATCAAAAACAGGGCACACGCGATGAACACGAGAAACATTACTAGAAAACGCCGCAGCAAATATGCTGTTTAGAACAGAAGCACATTCGTTCGGATGAAAAGCAACACCGTCAGAAGATGTAAGTAGTGTTACGGAAGTATCTTTCTTGTTGGCTACCTTCCAAAATTGTTCAGGATTATTGACCAGCATGGCAGGCAGAGCGTGGTTAAAAAATGTGTCCTTTGCGTTTTTTTGCGCAGCTTTGTACTCTACAGCCGCGGAAAAGTAGGCCTCCCATCGCTATTTGGAATCAAATAACTTCGCAGAGCGGAACAAGCGCTTCTTTTTATTAAACCAAGGGTATTCTCTGCCACACTTTAAAGATCATAATGGCACAAAAGCGTTAATGAGATGTTCTACGATATCCTTAAACAACTCCCAGTTTGTGCATGCAAACAGAACGCTGGTAAGTAAGCCTGGTAAGTAATCTTCCAGAAAACGAGCTAGCTCGAAATTAATGGCGTTAAAGTCAGCCCGTTCATAATCTCTAATGTGTTTAGTCTGGCTGACGCGGTTAAACACAGGAATATGTACATCAAAACGGAGCAAAGAGTGATCACTGAGACCAGGTAGGTAAAAAATCGAAGGGATATTAAGATCAGGCACGTCAGTTAGAACAAGACCTAAAACATTAGATGCGGATAAAGTAGTTCGAGTAGGTTTAGAGACTAATACCCCTGTCACACAGGCACCAAAACTTTGTACACTCTATAGACAAAGAGCTGAGATAAGGTGATGTATCAGTCCACACGGTACTAGGGTAATTAAAGTCGCCAGATAAGACAATAGGTACACTCGGAAATACAATATTAAGAACTCCTGATTCCGCGCCTCGCGGCCACCAGAATCCGCGCGCACTGCGCTCTTTCGTCACCAGCGGAATGCCACCATTGGTTCGCTGCGCCGTCGACGCCACACCGGTTTAGGAGGCGTTGGCTCCGCCCCCTGGGGAATTCCCACGCGCGTCGGCGGTGGGCGGACGGGCCGAGTGCGTGGAGCCGGCGGACCGACATTTAAGCGTGCAAAGAGTGACGAGAGGAGAGGGGAAGGCGCGAACACGCGGAAATTCAAATTTTCACGACAAATAACTGAACTTCCACAAAACGCATTAAAAAAATTTTGCTGGAGGATATTTGTGACGCTGCGCCCTTTAGCATCCATCCTAGGCATATCGCATATTTGTTGAGACCCCCTTTCACAGCCCCTTTAATGCCATCATTGGGAACCGGAAAAATGATCTTCCCTCTGAGCTAAAAATCAACGGGGTGAATTATGCCGGAGTCTCGCTCCGGCAGCGCCAAGAAGAAATTCAGTTATCAATTATTTCGCAGTCGTAGGAGAATACCATGCGGTCATCCATGTATTCTAATGTCTAACGCATCCTTGGAAAGAAGAAAATGCGCAAGTAAAAGTATGATGTCGAGTCTTTTACCCGCTCCGGTTATGCCGGCGTATGAAACGTTTACAGGCGGCGTCAGTTTTGTTGCAGCTGTTGATCAAGGTCCATTTCAGCAGTAAGGCAAGCAGGCGCGACCGAAACCGCAAAAACGAAGCTATGCCGCGAATGATGGCGGGAGAGCAAAGCTGCAAGAGCTGCTGTTGTGCGGGCTGTGTCCGGTGCTTTTGTTTCCGTTGTCCGCTTTTTCCAAGTCCGCTATGGCTTAAAAGACAGAGTTTCTGGATTCTAACACGTGATAACTGGGTAGGACTAAAGCGGTCACAGCGAGAAGCGCAGGAGCTCGGTACGCGCGCGGCAGCATCGCCAGCTCACCGCCACCGCTTCCTTTTATCGACAGCTGTCCCGGCGAATGCAGAGCCATGGAAGGACCTTCTAATGCTTCTCTGCACGCGGAACGATCGCCAGTGACGATCACGAGATGGTAAAAGAAAGCGCCAGAGAACGGCCCATGACTTTTTCACACTTAGAAGTGGCCAGAAACATCCACTTCACTTTTCAAAAAGGCTAACGTGCATCCCGGCTGGTACATTTCTTTTTCCGCGGTGGCGTGGCGTTGAAAACGTGACAGAGGGATTCTACTAACTGTCACCGTTACAGATTGCTAGCAGTGCAGGGCAAGCACTGCTGAGAATGCTACTCGTCAAAGGGATGCTACTTGTTCGTTCCGAGACGAGGCATAGATGCAACAACGTTTACGTTAAAAACCTGTCTCGGAATCGGATCATTCGAAATCCCGGTTTATTCATAGCCCCAGCTCATTCAACACTTTTTTGAGGTCCCAGAGTTTGCAGCGCTAATTGAACTAAATGATTCGATCAGCTCGCGCGTTTGCTAACTAAATAATTCGCCGACTTTGGTTGTGGTCTCCAAGACTTCACTTTGCGGTCGAAAGCCACGCAGATTCAACTCCGCTGCCCGTCTCAAAGCAATTTGAATATTATTTCGACGGTCCCAAAATTTACCATGCAAGTTGTACCGGAGAATTCGTGCAGCGACACGGAGCAGAAAATGGCACAGTGCACAACTTTGACTAAATCGAGGCACGAACCAGGCACAGCCCTTTGCGCAGCACATTCTTCATTCATCTCTTCGACGCTCCACGCGGACGGCGGCGATCTAAATTTAGGCTAATTTGGGCCAACCGGCAGCGACAAGGTTTGCTGATCATTGCTCTATATCGAAGGATATGCATGAACGTATCCGTATCACGCAGACTTTTACTAGCCAAAATTTTGGCGATCGGTGGCGACAAAATTTCCCGTCTGCTTTCCGGCTTTAGTGACTTTTCGTGCAAATCAGCCCGCTAAATCAGAATATCTCTGGAGGTCCAGGAGACTTCAGTTTCTTTCCATGGGAACGTTTCTGCGACGGACCGCGCCAAGGCGCATCCTCCTCTCTATGCCTGGCATTATCATTATTGCCCAAGACGTTCACTTCGACGCACTTTGGCACAGTTTTGGTCATCTTTATCAGGACGGTACAACAGATCTCGTTTTGCGTAGCTGGCGCAGGAGCGGAAGCACTGAGTGGGGTGAAAGCTGCGTTTATGTTCGCTCCGTCGAGATCTTTACTTTCCTGGACGCACCTTCACGGTCGCCGGGAGAGGAGGAATTCAGCACTAGGCAGCAACATAGTGAACTAGAACAATGTATGCCTTTGAGGCGATTCGAGAAAAATCTTCGCTTCTCTCTTTTTTTGGTAGCGGCCTTAAACTTGATAGCAGCTGATCGCCTGTACTTTTCGTTTTGCTTCTACAGCCTCACGATGAATCGTTTTTTGAGCGTTACGATTTCTGAAGCAGGCACTCATACCAAGTAACAAAGAACCGGGATAACATTCACTACGCAAACAGGCAACCTTTTTTTTTCATCAAAATTCCCTGACCGCTTAAGGTGCGAAAGAACACAGCCTGGCCAATGATATTAGACAGTATACATAAAGTATACACAGCAAAAACAATTTATATATATTTAAACTACAAATGCTGTATTGAAAACAGGTTTGCACTTTCTGCTCAAGAGAGCTTATTAACTGTTGTTTCCCAGCTCTTTTATCTTTGCCCTTTTTTTTCTAATTTACAGCCCTTAGCAATACGAAGAAAAGTTAGCCGTCTGATATCGCTTCATGGTTACATCTCTGGAAATCTGAAGGCAGATCTTCCCTATTGTATTAAATTGGCATGCAATAGGCCTCAACATGTACACGAGCATTCATTAGCCCCAATTTTCGCAAGAACCAATAATTTTAAATACAGCATTTTCTCGAATACTGTCGCAGAGTGGAATTGTCTTCAGATTTATGCAAAGTCCAAGCATTTTGTGAAGAAGCTGGAGGATTTATTGTATGGCTCCCAGTCTTGTTGTTTTTTTATTTATTTTGCTGTATTATGACTAATGGCTGTTGTGGAAGATGGATGCTTTTTTTGGCTGTTATATTTTATTGCAATGCCCCTCTTGCTTGGGCCAAAGCTATGGCTCGGAGTACGTTCAAATAAATAAAATAAATTGGGGCGCTCGAGCACTGCCACTATGCGCCCATGTTCCATGCAACTGTCATGTAGTCACGTGGTATGGTGACCATTTTGGTCACCATACCACGTGACCATTCTCGAATCCCACGTGTGTGTATATATGCGTTGTTGCTATGTGGCAGCCACGCTGGGTTGCCATTTTGAAACTATGGCTCACATTACCTTGGACTGCAGAAAACATGACCTTGATAAACTCGACCAGTAGAGCTAACGCTCTAAAACCCGGGGCAGTGTGCAGCCTCAACCTTAGATGGAGCGCCAGCGGTGGAGGCCTTGCGCAGCTGCTATGTGTACGCGTGGAACCAGCACCCCACACTCACTGCGCACGGCTGCCGACAGCGGCTGACAGGGGCGTAGCCAGGGGGGGTGTTTCAGTGTCACAACACCCAACAAATTTTCTGACCGCTGCAGTCACACCCTCCTTTCGGCCTTTTCTTTGCCCGTTCTATTTACACATTACATCGATATATTAAAATTTAAAAACAAAAATAAAGTGCTGGTTCGTTAACAAAAATAGTTCCTGTTCTAATAGGAAGTTATTACAGAAAACAGGCACCCTTATTTGCTACCGCACGACGTATGGCACTGCTTTTAATTGTAGGCCCATTTCACCTGGTAAGACACACCTTTTCACATCAGCCTACTTTTTGATCCTTTGTATTGTCCTCAAATGTTCGTAAACTATAGCGAAAATAAAAAGTGCATCTTTTTTAAAGTGCCCCTGCATCCGAATAGTGCAGTCAAAGGTTCACATGCATGGGGTGCAAGTTTTGACCAATGCCATACGTTCGCAGTTGCTGGCTTTGGTGTAGAGCAGAGGCTTTTGTGTTCTTTACGAATAAATCTTACAAATCAGTCTTTACGAATCAAGTCCTCAAGAATCCTGTGAGCACTCGCATTATTTAGACGTTACAGTGAATGAAACAACTAACCCTTCGGCTATACTAAAGCGGAGAAATGACTAAGATATTGACTGGGCGCAGGCTCTCTTTCTTTTAAATTTTTTTACCGCCGACGTATAACATCCCTGAAAAATATTTCTGGCTTTCCGAAAACATTCCATATTGTTGACTGCATAACCATTGTTGGGTTCTGGATTCAAGGCTCTCAAAGTACGACTATGTTGACATAGCATGAAAACTTCTGCTCTTCAACATTCTAAACAAGGTCTTGCTTTCTATCCACACCATTTATTCATACTGAGCATACATTGCTCGTCTGACGCACATGTGGCACGCACATAGGCACATCAGGCCAACAGCAGTGCAATATAAGGGCTGGCACAACTGCAACCAATGCCGCATCAATGTTCATGTAAAAAGCTACCACAAGAAACACTCGAAAGAACCCCACTGCACAACGCAGCTACCAAGCACTCCTGTTCACCCAAACGCAACAGCGGCTGGCCGCGCAAGCAAGCATGGCAGTCATGCCCGAACCAGTAACTAGATGGCACTGCTTCCCCAAGGTTAGTTCTGCAAGGGAAATCTGAAATAAAGCACATCAACAAACACTGGCAGGTTCTCCTTAAAGCGTGCTGGTTTTCTAGCTAAGTTGGGAAAATTTAACGATTTTCGTTGCACCGAGTCACTGCTTCCCGCACGCTTCCACTTGTGCCTTTGGCTAAAACAAAAGAAAAAAAACGCTTTGCTATGGCTTTGTCGGGAAACTACCTTTGGCTATGCAAGCCATGGCGCCTGTGTCCGCTCCATTGTCTTGCTCCCATGCCAGACTGATCTTTCAGGGGCGGACGACAAGTTAGGCAAGTTGACCAGCGTGGCCGTCCACCGTAACTGAGTATATCCGTAAAATGAGGAGATAATGACAGGGACATCATGGGCTCCTTATTACCAGCATATGAAGGAAGCAAACAGCTACCGAAACTAACACCTGTTTCACATGCTAGCGAAAACACTTGCGATTGCTGCCGCCGCCACACAAAAACCTGTTTCAACATGTCGCAGCTGCTCGAGCGGCCAGAGCGACGAGGTTCCAACAAGTTGAATATTTTTCGCTGCGACGCGCTGCTTGACCGCTCAGTCGCTTTTATGTGAACCAGCCTTTAAGGAAAGCTTATAGGAGAATGTATTTGCTTTTTTTTTTCATTTCATGGTGTTATCAATGGAAATTAGTTGTGCAATAATTTCTTACCTTGAGTCCATTCTGGAAGTGGTCGCACCAAAGCCTTCAGCACATGATTTACAATCTTGTATTTTATTCAGACACCTGTGTAAACACATCTACAAAAGAAAAAGTGTCAAATATGACTAAGACACAGAACCACACTGCCATATTTTCAGACAGGACACGGCCTCTTTATTTGTCGGTGATGTTGTTCAGTGACACAATTTTGCAGAGATATCTTGATCGACCGTTTAGTGCACCACTAGTTGTGAGAAGGAGCTGTAGACAGCAAGCCTAAACCATCAAGTGGAGTTCAAAATCACAGTGGAATTTGAGGTTTTCCCTGAAACGAAGAAAAGATATTGTTGAAAGTCTGGGAGTGAATGCAGGGTTTTAGCATACAAAAACTCAAAGGTGTACATTATTATCCAGGGACGTGAAGGTCACAAAAAAGGAAAAAATAGTTATCTTCTAAAGCAAGTGATGATCAGAAGGATTCTCATTACTGCATGATGCACATCACAGATGTTACAATTAGATACTCTACACAACAAACAAAATTTAGTGAACATGTTGTTATAATGCCTTGGCAACAGATTAAGCCCCTCACCCAAACAGTGATTTTTTTTAAATTAAAAACCGCGGTTTTTCTTCAACTCCCTCCCCCTCCATACTGAGAGCTACCACCCTCAGTGAAGAAAAAGTGAAGAGTGAAGAAAAACCGCGGTTTTTCTTCACTCCCTCCCCCTCCATACTGAGAGCTACCACCCTGGCGGAATCTTTCTCGCAGCGATGGCGAGCATGATTGGTTGACCAGCTCATGACGTGCTCTGTAATGGACCTGCTAAGTATAGACTACAGCTGGGGTAAAGATGAAAGGTCAAAACGTGAGGGTTTCTGTGGAATTGTGTGCGGACGGAGACAACCTATTCTTACCAACGTGGAAAGCAACGTGGTCACTTTCTCTAGCTTTGAAAATGCAATCTGTGTCTTCCGTGGGCCTGACGCAACTCAGATGTGCATGTGCAGAAGCGCACATCCGTCTTCAATAGATCTCACCAAAGACGGATTGCAGAAATCTGGAAGTCGGCTACCCCGCAAAGCAAAAACTCCCATAATGGTGGCATGACTCGTCCTGCAGGCCAAGTTGGGGCAGTGCAGGAGACTTGTATAGAGGTATTCACGTGAAGTAATGGACGCCATTTTTGCGCACAGCGTGCAGCTTCAGCGATGCAGGCCAGAGCATATGGCAATAAGCTCATTGCACATGCTGTGCTACTTTTGGCCATGTTCCATGTACGCCGAAATGGCGGCAGCTGTGGCTTGAGTGCATACTTCCTATAGCAAGCCATATGCCCCCCATGCACGTTGCGATCAACAGCAGCTTGGCTCAGCTGCACCAAAATTATCAAAAAACCCCCGGAGCTACCTTTTAATCTCTTTATCACAACACATGGCAGAAGCGCGCAGGAGAGATGCGCAACTTTTCTCCAACTCCACAAATCTTCAGCACTACACCTAATTTCTGCCCTCAAAACAGGTACAACTGCCATGATGAAGGAGTTTTGTTCTGCAGGTTAGCTGGCCTCCAGATTTCTGCAATGTGTCCATAGGAATAGTGACGGAGTGGGATCAACTGGAGTCAGCTGGCTAGGTTCATTCCACTCAAGCGCGTCACAGAAGGCAAGGCATTTAATCAGACAGCTAATCCTGCCCTTGGCGGCAGCAGCGACACATTTTTCCAGTGAAGGTGCACAAATACCTGTCCTGGTTCAAGCACAATTTGATGGTAGCCATTCAATGCCACGAAAACAGTCGAAGCATACCAGAATGCTCCTGGATGCTTGAGGTCCTTTCTGTTCCACTGCTGCAATTTACTATGTGGCTTCTCAAGGATCATGGTAGGTGCTTTCCTTGCAGTCACATAGCTGTGTGTAACGACCTCAGAATATTCACAAAATGTTCAGCTTTTGATGTGAAAAAGTCAAGAAAAAAATTAAACACCTTTAAATCCTCAAGTGTGCGACTGTCCATTCAAATAAGCACGTTGGTTTTAAGTGGCTGTTAATTATGTCAACCTAGCACACATCAAAACTGTTTACAGTTGGGCTGTGCTACTGCTGTCACTCCTTTGTTCTTGACAGGTGCCTACACACACGCAGTCACCTAACTTCTATTCTCTGTCACATCATTGTAGATTTGTTGAATTGTTGCATTCAGCATCAATTTGCCGTTAGCGTTTTATATGCAACCGGGCAAGCTGTCGGCCCTCTTCTGCATACTGTTATAGGCGGCAACGTCACAATTCTTAATCAATGACACTTCGCAGAAGCGCCAAGTGTGGTCTTAAGTTCCTTGCTACGGAGAGGTTTGAATGGCACCATCATTTGTAAAGCGAGCTTTTGGGCAAGCTGGTTGCTTAGCTTGGCACCACCATTGTTTACTGACCCACACAAGTGTCATCAGGCAATGACTGCAATTAGCAGGATGGCATCCCATGTTTCGTGTTCACCATCAACAATCGTGACAATCACATTAGCAATGGGCTTGTTTATGTGCTCCATGAGGTAGTTAGTCAGCAGCTGGTAGGCTGCTAACTGGCAACTTATTTGTAGCTTATTTGTTTATTGGTAGCTTATCTATGACTGCCGCTCCCTTCTTTTTTTAATGCTAACCTTGGAACAGCAGTTCCTCAAAGATAAAAACAGCAATTCTATGGCTTTAGTGACAGTCCGAAAAACATTATTTTCTCCACCATTCAAGCATTTATTAAGGTTCACTGCCATTGTTATTGCCAGCCAAGAAACACTCGATCCAAGGCAGTACTCAAGAAGTGACAAAAGTCTCATGTGTCCCACACAAAAATGCAGAGCGCTAGTGCTGTCACTTTTTAAGCCCTCTGTACAGCGGTGGCCACCGAGCCAGAGATCTCGGTTGATTTTATCTACTTTCACGCAGGTATGGTTTGAGCGGGAACAATGTGAAGAGCGTAAGAGGCAGGAGGCCTTGTGCAACTCTAGTGAGCCCTGTGGGCGGTTAAATAAAAACTGATGGATCGGCTGCCTCCCCTCAAGTCTCCTTAGTGGGACTCCCATGGAAACAGCGAAAAAAAAAACAATTTACTACAGTGAAAGGAAACACAATATGTTAAATGGGTGATTGTTTCTTTCTCTAGAGTAAAAATAATTTCCTTTTAAATAAATAAAATTCTTGGCCACCTTTCTTACCTAAGACAGGGGTGGGATAGCCAATAGGTTTTGGAGCAGCTATGGAGTAGAAAACTTGAGATCACCAACACAATAACTCCTTGTTAAAACAAACTAGTGTGTCTCTAAATAATGGCGTGGTTAAAAGCTTTCATGCTGCACAATAAATAATGGTTTATGGGGGTTTAAAGTCCCAAAGTGACTCAGACTGCGAGGGCGCTGTAGTGAAGGGCTCCAGAAACTTCGACCACCTGGGGATCTTTAACGTGCACTGACATCGCACAGTACACAGGCCTCTAGAATTTCGCCTCGATCGAAATTTGACCGCTGCGGTCAAAATCGTATTTCAGGTCAGCAGCCGAGTGCCATAACCACTGAGCCACCGTGGCGGTCCTGCACAATAAATAAGTGCTTTGTTTATCACCACTTCACTCAAAAGGTTCTTGTGAGAAGATTTGGAGATATAGAAATGTGGCGTGTAAAAGTTCGGAATAAGTCATCCAAAGGTCAGTGCGGTCTGAACTACTACCGAGGTCATGCTGCGCAATACGCTATGAGCCAGCCAACTTCTGTGCTCAAATACTGCAAAGCATGCTTCTCGCTTTTCTCTGCACAGCTCAGTACTCCACGCGGTTCCAGATGATGTGCACTGCATACATTCCCGGCTGTGAAGCTATGTGAGGACAGCGTCCGCTTTAAAAAAAAAATGATGGCTGGGCACACCAAGAAAGGAGGCATTCAAAAAGAAGCGATGGCCTCTGAATTGCGACTCAGGTTTATTTTTACGAGTGAGAACTTTGGGGCGTGCGAGTATCAAACTTCAGGTTACAAATACTATGTTGAATAATTTCGAATATCGGTAAACACAAACAATACAAGCAGCCTTAAAGAAAGAATGCTTTTCGCAAAACACAGCCATAAAAAGAAAGATGCACTCCACAAAAATTTGATTTCACTCATTGCCGTTATAATGTCTACGAATGGCCTACCAGGCATTAAATAATAAAAAAAGTGGAAGGAATCAGAGTCGTGATAGTGTAAACTTTACTCTGCAGGGTAATAACCTGAAAACAATTCGTAGGGTAACACTACTGTGCTCAGTGAAAATGTCTGGTTTTTCACTGCACATATATGACTCAATTACTGCTCACATGAGAGCTCACGCAATCCTGAAGCCTTGTTAAGGTTGCGAAATATTTCTTTAATAGCATCATAGACTGCTACCAAGCTCAAAGAGGCATGAAAAAAATGCAAAAAGATGCCTCGGAAAACAAAGAGCGGAAACTTGGGGTTAAAAAACGTGCAAGACCATTTTTTCCATGCTCCCACGAAACACCTGAAGGCATAACGGCGATTGTGGAATAATGCAGCACGCGAGTCGCGCTGTACGACGTGAAACTGCAGGTGTCAGACTCCAAAGCTTTTGTTTTTGTCCTCCAGTCTTTTCGTGACCCCTGCTGCTGAAAACACACAGTTCCTGAGTTCTAATGTATGAAAACTGTAGAGGATGAAAGCGGACACCGCGAACCGACTGCAGGTGCGCACGCGTGTCGTAGCTTCACCCGCTCCGCTATCTTCCCAGAATGTGTTTCCGCGCTGAGTCTCTCATGGTACAGTGATCAAAAATGACTGCAGCACTGGCACTTGTTCACTTCCTTTGCTGACACATTCATCACCACTCGTGGACTGCGTGGAGGCCCAACGCTATGACATGCTGCGTGGTGCTGCACCTCATTTTCTGACCTGCTAGCGCCCTCGGGCTGGCTGCCAATTCCACGAGAGAAGAGTGACACGAGTTGCTGCAACTAGTGAGCGCCGTCTAGGATCGGGGATGGCTAACCGCGAGTTAAGATAAACAAAAATAATGTAATTGCAGAATATTACGAGGGTTCAAATGTTTCTAATAATTAAAGCGTGGTGCGGATCAAATCGACCAGCAAGCGCTATTCATAAATTATTGAAAATTTGAAATATTTACTTACTGCTGTGAAAAACAAAACACCCTAATACACTGAGCAAAGAAAGGTGTCGCGCTCGCGTGGCATTTGGTGCAGCTTAGTGCAATTTCAGTCAATTTAATGCTTCTGGCACAGCATGGCACAGAGGATTGCATTTGCATCAAAATGGTGCAATTGGCACCGCTGTCCCACCCCTGCAAGGAAATGTTAGCATCAGGCCAACACGCCCCCTATGCTCACAAAATAACGAAATACCATAAGCACACACCACCCATGGTAGCAGTGATGATGCAGCTCAAGCTCCTGTGTGTTGCCCTCACAGCTGGCTGTGGTGAAGTGCAGGTGCACATTTGTGAATGATGGGTGTTCTCACAGACTTCTCAGTCCCCAGTGCATTACCTACTGTGGGTGGGACTTCCAGCACTCTCTGAGCGCCCTGTTTTGGAATCAGGTGGGAAAAGGCACACAGTCGATAAGAGAATATCTCAAGACCTATTATATTGCTTAGGGAGGTTGTGTGAAGCGCACTTGACACTAGTCAGTAGTAGCTTTCAAGATTGCAGTTGCAGCACGCAGATTAACATCGTTAATAAAAATAATAATTATTCATCACTCAACACAAGGTGCCTAATCGCTGAAATAACCAAAGCCAATCCCTCCTTATCTTGCATCCACAGGCGTAGCAGGCACCCAGGCTAAGCAACATCCACCAGACCGCCACCGCCATTTTCTTAACAGGGATGTAAAGTGCTAAAAAAGTATGATAAAAAGTAAGAGTATAATAAAATGTATAATACCTCAACAGACACCCAGTGAAAGCAGCATCCACCACACCATCACTATCAATTTTTTAACAGTATTGCAAAGAGCTAAAAAAGTCCCACTGTAATCTTAACACCTGGCTAAAGCAATGGACGATGACAAGAAAAGAACGAACGAAAGAGAGAAGTGGCACAGAGGAGAGTGAAGAAATGCAAGAAAAGAAGCTAGGTTGTCTGGCTACAGCTACGCCTATTGTCACCATCTGCGTGTCGTAATCAGCATCAAGCATGGTAGCAGTGCTACGCTAAAAATGATGAGACGCCAGGCTGCCTGGTTTATTTAGATGACACCTCAGCAGTACAGGCTTGGCACGCTTGGCAAGCTCAGAAGATCGGAGGAACACCAAGACTACCCAAGTCTGGCATGCGCAGTTAATTTAAAGAGAATGACAGTTTACATGTATCTGCAACTGATCAGCAAAACAAGCCTGGCATGCTCAAGATAGTCTTTGTCAAATTTAAAGCCGAACAGGCTTGCTTCAAAGCCGTGTAGTGCGGCTCTAGTAGCATCTGCAGAAATCCTAACTTTTGGAGGCGTGAGAAACAAGAGTTCCTTTTGCCTTCAAGAGATGTGGAATGGCGACAATGCATCACAAACTACACAGCATATCCCAAAATCAAAACCCTCGGGCTCTACACTTAACACAAAGGCTGGACACCATCCTTTATGTTCATCCCAGGGACAAGGCAAACATAAAGCCTGATTGCTTTATGTGCCAAAGTAACACTGTGGGCTATGGGGAACAGTGTAGTGAAGGGCTCTGGATTAACTCCGACTACCCGGGGCTCAACAAGGAACTCATTCTCAATACACAAGCATTTTTGCACTTCACTCCCACCAAAATGCAGCCAGCATGGCCAGGATTCACCCTAAAACCTTTGGCTCAGCATCACAGCCTCAGACTGAGCTACCATAGTGTGTGGCACGAAGAGAGGACAAGGCGAAGTATGGGCAGGGCCTCTCCTGAGTTCCCCTTCCTCCAGGATAAAAACGGTACTCCTTTCGACTGTCTCAACAGCACACATGGCTGTATTACGCAGTTCAGCTGAAACTCAGCTGAAAATTTCAAGTTCTCTAGCATACTGGGCATTTAAAAAACAGCTACAAATTTTCTGTCACATTTTTTTTTGCCACTGTCTGAGTGTGTTTCCAGCAAAGGAAAATATTAATTGCACTTGATATGCTGCTGAATTAGAAGACATATTACTTGAGCACAGAAAAGATACCCGCATGACATGTGCATGCGTGGTTTTACTGTGGCACACTGAGTTCATTGGCTCCTGTAGCTTACACCAATTATACTGCCACGCTTTGATCTGGTGAGCACAACACGAGGCAATATGATTAAAAACTAAATAGCAACTGAGGCATTAGTTGCTTAATCACAGGACTGAATGGCCAGCTGTTCATCCCCACTTTCCACCACAACTTTTAATGTAAAAAGCAAAGCTAAGGGCTATAGGAACCATATTTCACTCAATGGTATAGTCTCAGGCAAACCTGGCCCAACAGTTGACTGCTGGCTGCCACACTTACCATGAGAGAGATGGGCTTCAAGACAGCCCTTCAAAGGTGACAGCCGCATCTGCCGCCACATAGAAGGGACCCTCATGGTAGACACTCCGGATGCGCTGCCAGTCGTCAGCAGCGAAACCACGGGGTGGTGCCTGAGCCAGGCAAGCCACAATGGCAAACTTGGCCTCCTTGCCCTGCTTGTCAGCCTCAGTGGATCGATCCAGCAGGTACTCGAGGAAGCCTGGCTGCACAGAGAGCATCGCCTGACCCCAAGCCGTGCGTGCAATCTCCGCCACCACAGCCAGAGCCGCACATCGCAGCTCGGGAAAAGGCTGCCGACACAGGCTGAGCAGCATTTTCATGGGCTCCTGCCCTAGGAGGCCAAACCAGTGCTCAGTCAAGCGTTCCAGGTCCACACAGCTGCTGTCCTGCAAATGGACGTCAATGCACTCAGAAATCTGTTTAATATAAGGCACGATAGAACCATCGTTATACGACGTCTCAAAGCGTTGCATGAAAGCCACTGTACAGTCTGAAAAAAACAAAAACAAAATGCACTGCATCATGGGCGACTGAGACACACAAAGCCTCAATGTAACCTTTGATCTTGTTGTTAATGGCCTTAAAGAAATAGGAACCACTTCCCTCAAGATGAGCACAAAGGGGTAATGCAATAGCATTAATCGTATAAAAATTCACACCTGATGTGGAACAACAAATTCTGCCCCACAACATGTTTTATTTCAGAGTGGAAGATATAGCTAGCAGGAAAGAAATACCTGGTTTATGGGGGTTTAACGTCCCAAAGCGACTCGCGCTATGAGGGACGCCGTAGTGGAGGGCTCCGGATATTTCGACCACCTGGGGTTCTTTAATGTGCACTGACACCACACAGTACGCGGGCCTCTAGAATTTCGCCTCCATCGAAATTCGACCGCTGTGGCTGGGATTGAGCCCGCGTCTTCCAAGTCAGCAGCCGAGCGTCATAACCACTGAGCCACCGTAGTGGCAGTGTGCTTCATAACCCAGCCTGACAATCCTACGTATGACACTGTAAGCACCCAGTCTGAGTACAGATAAGTAGGGCCAGGAAGCAAATGAGCACAGAAAAGCTCTCAGATTACTTGTGCCTGTGTGTCTCAGCTTGAAAGAGTAACAATGTTTTATAACAAAACACTTCACTCATACAAGACAAGGGAGGCAACAGAAGCAAACAAGAGGTGAACTGCTACAACCACAAAGACCACAGGCGGAAGAAGCACACATGCATATAGAAAGTTTACCCGTACTCAAAAAGATGCAAAGTGCAGAGAGAAGCCATGTTCGCATTGAGGTCGTACTACGGTTGAAACTTTTGCAATTTGTGTCACAGAGTTTCTAACACATCTCAGGCAGATGCCGAAAAGTTTTAAGCAGCCTTCAGGTGTTACTTCCCACTTAATAAGAAATAATTAACAATAAAAAACATTTCCGCATTTCCTCAGGTCAGAAACGGGGCAGCGATGGCTGTACCACACCCCCAACAAGAGTGCCCACTCCCAAGCCCTGACGCATCACTACGACAGATAGCCCACTTTCGAGTGTGTTTACTGCCCGACTTACATGATCGTTATGGCTCAATGTTCGCCTGGACCGCACGACTATAAGCGTGCATTATTAAAGCACCTGCCTCCCCTGCCTGCATAATGCTTACGGCAGTAGAGTGTGGTGGTATTTGGGGTTTAATGTTCCCAATCTGCCTGTGGGCTATGAAGAACACCGTAGTGGTGGGTCCAAGGTTAATTTCAACCGCCTGGGGATCTTTGAAGTGCACTGGCATCACATAGCGCGCATATTTGTGTGTTTTGCCTCCATCGAAATGTGGCTGCTTCAGCCAGGGTTCAATCCCATGACATTGTTTTAGTGTTCTACAGTACAAATACACAGAACAGGTATGCCCTAGGCCCCCTAGACAACATCCTCATTGGCCAGCACATCAACGCGCGAGTTCTCAGTAACAGCTTACCACTATGACAGGGACAGCAACACTGTTTACACCAGCACAGTTACCATATACAGCTACTATCACTATGAGAGCATTAAGTTCTGTTGCTGCCTTGATTGATGTGAAAGCCTCTCAGTTTTCTGATACAGCAACCTCCTGTAGTGACAGAACAGCTAAGTGCGACCAGCATGAAATCCTAACCCGCAAATGATATCACTACATTTAAAATAAGCTAGCAGGTGAAGCTTATTTTTCCTTATGAAGATCTTAAATGTTCATACAGTAGAACCCTGCTAGTAAACTTGGACATAGTAAGGGAAAATTGAGGTCCCATTTTGCCTTCCAAAGAGTGTGCATTATTTTTTTTTTTTTGTTCAAGTAAGGACACTTTTAATAAACAGTTACAGTGAAACCCCGCTACAGCGAATGCCACAACGGTGAAATTTCCGCCACAACAAAATATTTCCGATTCCCCGTCAGTAAACCATACAAGGCAATGATGCGCAAGGCATTAGTGCACGTGCATTACCAAGTGGCATTCCACTACGACCACTAAGTTATTTATAATGTAATTTATTTCTCATGCCGTTTCGGTTTCAACAGCCGAATGATGGCTGTGATGTCAAAGCTGTGCATTGGTCAGGCGAGGCATATGAAACTATGGTATAATCGCTGCTTCATACTTTTAATTCACCACAACATTAAAGCCAGCCTGCCTCACGAGCGGAATGACAACGAATGAAGAAGGAGTGATTATACTGCAGTTTTTCTATGCCTCTTGTGACCTACTGGAATGTCGCAGAGATGTTGAAACCAAAATCGAAACACCAGGAGATAAAAATTCGATTATAAATAATTTACCGGCCACAGGCGAATACCACATGGTAATCCATGAATAGTAATGTCTTACGTATCATTGCAAACAAGAAAACATGCCACCAAAATTAGGCGCATGCGGGGGAAGGGGAAAAAAAAAAGTAAAGCTGGCTAGAAATGTAGGAAGAAGGCGGCGCAGGCCACTTAGGCAGGAAAGACAGTAAAAGTGTAGTGAGGAGCAGAAAAGGGAAGAAAAAGGTGCAAGTTCACAGTACTGGGCAGCACAAAGCGTGAGGCAATGGCGGCAAGAAGTGGGTGGGTTTACCGTGCTTGACTGTGTCATGCGTATTTGTTAACTGCCTCACAAATAACACTGATGCCGCAGAAGACAACGCCGTGCCCATGCAAAGCTTTGCATGAGCACCTGCGTTGTATTCATGTAAATGCAGTACCCCCAGAAGACAAACTAAATCAATGCCATCATAAGACAAACTGTGATACAACTGAAAAAAAAATAATAATGATAATAACTATCCCATAAACGGACAATAAGAGCAGGATGGAAGCTATGCGACTGCTCCTTTTATAAATATATACACCATGTATTCAGTAAGTAGTAGTCAATTAGTTACCAGGCAGCATCCTCGGAGCCATGCCATCACCAACAACAGATATAGTGAAGATTTATGCTGGTTCGAGCGATTTCATCATAATGGGGTTCTACTGCACTAACGTGCTTCTAGGTCAGCTATCTGAAGGCATGCAGATGAACACAAAATTAGCTTTTTAGCATGCAACATTTCATAGCTGTAGCTGCACTGGCTAGGTGCGGTGGTATTTATGGTAATAATACTAGCACAATGTCTGTCATAACAGAAAATTGAGGGACACCACCCCTATGTGATCATGTAATCACCTTCTCACCTAAAAGAATAAAGCACTGCCACATTCATTAGCTGGCCAAAGAAACTACACTGTCACCATGTGATGTATGGAAATCCAAGTCATGCGGTTCAAGAAATGCACCACCTCAAGAGGAGAGGGCAAAGCGCCTGACAGTTCTTTCATTCTTTGCCATCATCCTCTTTTCCATGAAGACTTACCTGTATGTGTAGAACATTAGACAGGGCACCAAGGTAGCGCACCTTAAAATCAACCTTTCCACTTTCAATGTTCTGCCTCAGAGTCTTGAGGTAGCGACTCATCTGAGCCTCTGAAATTAGAATGCACAATCAGCGGTACCCGCTTTGCTCGCAAGCAAACATGGTGTCACACTTTGCAATCTACTATGGAATGTCACTGAAGAGAACTTAAGCATAATGGTACAAACACATATTTTCAGTGGCCCATGGTTTCATATTTCATTCCAACTAACCTGACCCACACTCAGCACCTAGTTTTAACGATTTATGTGCTACCACTTCACTATTATTACCAAATGATGTGATACTGGTACCAGGAATTACTGGAAAGAGCGGTGTTCTGAGTGACTTGGTACAGGTTCATTATTATAATGAATAAAATATAGAAAAGGGCAACACAGAAACATACAAATCGCATCCTGTTCTTTCTTCGTTGTCTTTTGAACCATATAATAGTGAACACATTAATAAGATTTCCTCAAGGAAAAGTAACAACTAGAAGAAGTCTGATGTGCAAAATTATGCCTTAGTGTAGTTTTTGAACGAACCAGTGAACGTGTATTACAGTGAGCCAACAAATCAAAGGAAAATAAAATTACTAAGTGGCTTTCCAATGAAGTACACCAGCGATTTCAGTGAACACTTTCAAAAACTCTTAAAGTAGGCAGTTCGAAATACAAACTTTTTCAGAAATCAACTGTAAGCCACGGCAGATGTCAGTTACTATAAAAACATTCTAGTTAAGTTGGTAATTAACAAAAATCCAGTCACTGACCTTTAACTCTTTCCCTACCGCACCCATTGAGCATCGTTAGTGGGCTAACGATTATTTCATGCTCCGATTTCAGAACTTTCTGTGTTGCTAATGACCACGCTGCAGATACAGCTTGTAGGCAATGAACAAAAGTTTTGTTTCCGATGTAGCTTTCTTTTGTCCCGCGAGGGGGCACTTTCTAACTTGCTGAGAAGAAATGAAGACGCGGACCTGCGCTCATTGTCCGCCATGTTGCCCGCAGATGACGCCTTCGCCGCTCGACTTCGGAGCCTTCCGCGTTGCTTACACGCACTATAACGCATCTGGCTTGTAGCTGGAGAACTAAAGTTTTGTTTACCATATAGTTTTTTTTTTGCCCCTATGAAACGGCATTTTTTGGACACACTCAGAAGATGCGGTACCATCAAAGTCGCTTGGCAGCCTCCACATGCGCGCCACGCGCTCTAAAACATAGCAAATCTCAGGACTCCGTTTCGTCTGCGACTGATTTAATCGTCGACCTGTGCAACAATGAGCCTGAAAATGTTGCAAGACGCTGAAGATGATTCAGTTTTCACATCGGTTATGATGGAAACCAGCCTGAAACACAGGCAGCCGCGCTCCGATGTACAACTATAGGGTTTTCAGTTATTGTTTTGTAGCATGAATACTATTTAAGATAGAAATGATTTTTTTTTTTTTTTGCAGATAGTGGCCAATAGAGCAGAAAACATTTTGCAAATTTTAGAAAATTTTTAACCTTTCTTTCTTTTTAAATACAAGCATGTCTTTGCAAGTTTTGTTCAATTTTTTCGTAAAATGTCGTTTTTAGCACATAAAATTTTTTGTTGCAACTTGCAATTTGTTGTTTAAACTTATATGAATAGAAAGCACCTTTATTCAGCTCTGCTTTTGGGTACTGCAATAAATATTGAATGCAATAGTTTTAACAGAAAAAACAATGTACTGAAACCTTTAGAAAATGGCCATTTTCCCCATGGTACAAAGGAGTTAACTTAGCATAGTCTAATGGCCAGTGCCAATGGAGAGCTCAAAGCCACGGACAAGATAATGCCATATCAGTTTTTAAACTAATAAAAAGTTATTCTCTAAAGCTCTGCAACGTGAGGAAATCCAGAATTTTTTTCCAGACAAAATCAAAACTGAGCGCATGAGGCACACAAGAAGCCCAGTGCAAATGCGACAACATTTAGCAACGACTACAGCACCAAATCTGAACTGCCTGTTCCATTGTACCATAGCTTGTACTTTCTTTTGGTCCCTCCCTCTCAAAAATAATGACCCCGCAATTGGCGATGACTATCCTTTTATTGCAAAGCAATACTACTTTAGCTACCACCTCAGCCCGTTCCAGGGCGAGGCGATGGTAGGCACCACTTGACCTTTGGCATGACCTTTGGCATGATGTCATACCATCTGTGTAAAAACGGGGCCCCATCTCGCACCGTCGCAGCACGAGGCTGGTAGGCACCAACGGCGGCCTAACTCCTGCTCCTGTCACCAGGGGCGCCGCGCGCGGAGTATGTCATACCATCTGTGTAAAAAAACGGGGCCCCATCTCGCGCCGTCGCAGCGCGAGGCTGGTAGGCACCAACGCCGGTTCGCTCCTCTCGTCAAGCCTGTCAGATGCCGCCTCAAACAGGCGGCATCCGCTTGGATAGGTTCCGCTTGGAATAGCGGAACCTATCATATTGCTTCGCAATTACCAGGCTTAACCAAGCTAAGCCACAGCCAGTTTTTTCCTTGCACCAAGCACCGCAGCAAAAGAATGTGCATGACAAGGTACAACAGCACATGCAGTTCGAATTGAGTGCTGTGGACACTGCAACACGTCATCAGTAGACGCTGCATTTGCACTGGGCTTTTTACATGCCTAATGCGCTTAGTTTCGATTTTATCAGACAAAAAGAATTCCTCATGCTCCACAGCTTCGAAGAACGGCTTTTTTTTTTTTTGCTTCAAAAACTGATATAGCATCATCTTGTACATGGCTTTCAACTTCCCATCGGCACTAGCCACCAGTTTGTGTCAACTTAAAAGTTAATGACTGATTTCTTAGTTAATTAGCTATGTAATTACAATTACTTTAATTGTAACTGATGTCCGCTGTGGCTGACAGCTAGTTCCTCAAAGGTTGTCTTTCTATTTCCAAGTGTCTATTTTTAGAAAAAAAGTGTTCGCTGAAACACCCGGTATACCTCAAAGCGTACATGCCCCGATGCAACGTGAAACCCAACAAACCATTTAGGATCCGAACTACTTGAAGCATGCCTGCTCAAACTTTCTAATTTAAATGCCACTTAAATCCTGCAGCAAGATGAGGCAAAACTCACAAAAGCTGTATAGTTCATCATGGCGTGTGTCCTGGAAGCATTGACAGAAAATGCTACATACTTCATAATCCAAAATGTGCGCATTCCTCGCGCTGCCTACTTATCATGCCTGGTTGTCGTCATTCTGTTGGAAGCTACTTTGCAGATGTCTCTATTAAGTCAGGTTAGTTCCATGTTTCAACAAAAAAGAAGTCTCTCAACTAATATAAATAGTTGGAAGTCTACATTTGTGCTGTGTGCGTGTGTTCTTTCCACAGTTCAAAAATGAACTTCAATCACCAACTAGCCTACCAGAAAACGCTTCTTGACCAGGTGGCACAGGACCAGTATGTGGCATCTATTGTCACATCAATGGCCAAACTAATAACTTAGGTTAACAATTAAGTTGCAGCTCTGTGCAGTCATGTTTTAATGAAGGCGCTGTAGTAACCAGTAACTAGTGCTAACTTAAGGTAGCAGTTGCTTTTTTTAGCGGTCCTTCTCGTATCTTCAAAGCATGACCAGCATGCACACAAACCATGCATGAAATCTGGAGCCCCATTTTGAGCTGACCAAGACCAGCGAAACGATGGCGAAATTAAGTTAAACAATGGTGAGGACCTAAGAGAATTTGCAGCAATACCCACCATGAGACTGAAGGACTCGTTTGCCTTGAATAGTGGAGCTAATGATGCCAACTGTTTCAGTAGCAACCACCTGGCATGTTGGCACATCACTCTGCACACTTTCAAAGATAAAGCCTAACACCTGGGGGTAGTCTAGCAGCAGCCGCTGAGGGCTTGTCACACCCATGCTGCCAAAAAACTTGAGCACTCCTGAAAGAATGTCAACAACATTTTTACACTTTTGGATGTGGCAAAACACAGACTAATCCTTAACTACTGATGCACAAAACTAAACAAGTGCTCTTTCCTTTTTGTAGAAATTTTAAAACTCTATTTGGACAATAGCCAAGTGACAAACCTATAATTTATAATAGGCCACAACATTACTGGAATCAAAGCGACAAATACTTCTCGCTTGTAAGAATTTATCATACACGAGTGAAATCTGAAGTCATTTCTTAAAGGAGTATAGGCACAAAAGTTATGGTTGTGTGTATTCTGCTTTGTAATAAAGGAATTTTAATGAGAGGAAAAGGGGGAGAGGTCAGCCGGTGGTAAGATGATGCGTAAAACATTAGTATACATGGATCATCACATGATACTATGACAACAAAGGTCAGCATAGGTCACGTGAGGCATAAAACAACTTTGACTAATCGCTGCTTCATCATTTTAATTCACTATACAACACTACAACCAGCCTGCTTCAAGAGCTGGGATGAGAACAAATGAAGAAGCAGCAATAACACTACAGTTTTTCTCATGCTTCACACGGTACTAAACTTTTATGTCATCATCATTGTTTATAAATTAAATTTATAAATTAAATTTATAAATTAATTTATAAAGTAAATTACAAATTATGTAGTGGTCGTTAGACAACTACCACTTCATGACACATGTATGGTAATGTCTTACAACCATGACAAAAAAGAAAGCATGCAACCAAAATTTGTGTCCATTTAACAAAAATAGTATTTACAATGAGCATTTATTTGCCTTTGGCTGCAAAGCAACCTCACTAACCTCAATCATAAAAAAACAAGTCAGAACTGTTAACAACAATACATACATGGCCTTCACCACAGTCTGCACTATTTTATGGCAACCATTGCCGTCATAAGTAAGGTTATGCATACACACTGTGCTAGACGAGTTTGACTGCTCAATGGCAGGCTCTTCCAGCTTGTCTGCAGTGCTGCTCAAAACACAATTCAACAGTTCATAAGCATGACTCAACTGGTGAGCCCTCAACATTCAGTGTGAAAAAATATGACACATGAAAATGTCACAGAATGTGCTTCAGCCATTTACCACAAAGTTATCTACTAGCCCTATTCAACAAGCACAGTGTTTTTTTTTTTTCTGCTACAGCTAACCGAAGCTAACACCTACTCCAAGTCAATAAGACTGTCAGAGCACAATCACCATTCAAACACAGAGCATCAATGTGTGTTGTCCGTGATATTCAAGATAGGACTGACACACACTAGTGAGCAGCTAAGCTTGCCTATCACAGAAAGTGCATCTCATTGTTAACTGCAGTCATTACCAAGGGATGGTGCTTCTTATGCTGAAGGCCATACACTTGCATGTTGGTATGAATACTAGCTATGAAGCCTATACACCAAAAGTTGACAAAATGACACGTGCAAGCGATAAAATTCTATCTACAATGCAGAATGCGCACTGTAACTTATTATGACTAATGAAGCAGCAACTCACCCCTGCCTCTCACACCCTCAATTATGGTTGAATGTGGTAATTTATGCAAGTAACTGCAGTGAAAACAGTGATTTCTCCACCTTTATCAATTGCTACTCACATTTCCTGGTGACTTTTGTCCCCAACAATGCATCCCAACCAATGCAGAAATTGGCTAACTTACAACTTCACAACAGAATGAATGGTGCACATCTGCAGTCCAAATTAATCATGCCAATCACAAAATGCGAGTCATGGTTACTAGGTGAATGAAGATCTGCACATAACAGTGTGCTCCCATCTGCAAAGGCTATGCACAATACAATTCTAGCAGAAAATGAACGGCTTGCAGAAATTTAAACAGTGCCAAATCGGCCAAAAATACATCTAGTTCCCAATGGTAACAATAGCGCAGAACTGAGCAGCACCAAAATCAAAAATTTTTTAACAAAGGTATGGCTTAGTATCATATGATATCAGTCAAGAGCCATAATCACAACACATAATACTACTTTAATCTCAGGAGTTGCCTATGTTAATTCTCTTTCTTGGTGTGCATTTGTAGATTTATGCCCGTAACTCAATGTGCTAACATTTCACAAGTGCATGCATACCCAGCTATTCCAAACAAAACCATGACATATAGGTTTCAGGAAACTAATAGCATTTTTAAATTCTTTTCTTATGCACACAGCTGACTTCACCTTCACCTCACTGCTTTGAATGTCCAGGATTGCAATCCTATTTACACCAACCTTACACAGGTTGCATTAGCACAAATATGCTTGAATAAACCATGCCAATTTTCACTGCTACATTGCGTTTCACACGTAGTGGGCAACATTGTAGAAACTGTGCAAGTAGCGCACCCACAAAACCACATCGCTCCGCCGTGCATCACTTTTCCAAGGTTCAGTGAGGCTAGACAGAAACGTTGAGCAGTATAAAATGATGTGCTAGGCAGAGAAAATCACAGTCAGAGGAGTCAGGCGTCAGTTACTGAACCCTTTGATTACAATTTTCCTTGCTGGCGAACTACTTTTGGGGCAAAAATGAAGTTAGAGCGAATACGCGTGCCTGCCATGTATCACTGCCGCAAGTCACTTGAGGTCTCAGTGAGATGGGAACGAAAACTTGCTAAGAGGTAAAATGAAGTTCAGGATGTTGCCAGTCATGGTACTCAAACTCTGTCACAATGAAAGATACCTGTTTCTACTTTGGACTTATGACAACCTGCTTTCCGGGTGCGGACATGGCCAGCGTGAATGGGTATGCTAGCTTTGGCAGCATTGGACGCTAAGTATGAAACAGAGCATATATCAGGAATAACCATCAGTAGATAAATTTTAACCTGTGTTATTATTAGCGACATTCCCTGCAACAAAATGCACATCCTGTAAGGCAAAGCTAGACACAAAGCTCACCAGCACAGAGCTGCAAAAGAGAAGCTGAAAAAGCACAAACCTGGGCCGAGAAAGGTGCCAAGGGGGTCAGAGCTAATGTTGAGTGCCTTCTGGCGGAGTTTAGATATGATGCCAGTGCGCTCGAGGTAATCCAGACCATGACTACAAGACACAAGTTCAGTCAGCACTTCCAGTGCATTCAGCTGAACCAGAACGTCATTCTTGTCCATTTCCTTCAGGAGTCTCTCCATGTGGCCGCTCTCAGAAAGTCGTTCGAGGATTTCAGGAGAAGCCTTGGCCACATCCACAAAGACCTGCATTAAGCATATTTAAAGAGCTGTATATCCCCAATAAAATTGGGAAAGCTGGAAAGGCTTTTAACAGACGCCACCACACTTGAGAAGCACTGAAATTACAGAGCGATGGTTCCTTAGTGCCTGCCATATGTTAATTTTGCTATGCTAGAATGGAATTTAAGAGTACCATCCCCTACACAGCATGAGGGTATGCTTCTTAAGTATGCAGTAAGTTCTAGAGCTTAGATATGTTTTAAACCTCCCAATTACAGCACTAATATTTCTTGTTTGCTTACTTGCAATCAGGTTAAATTATCACTTAAAACGAATACTGCTAAAAAAACAAAGAACTGAAGTCTGCCCATGACATCGAACTTCACGTCATGAGCAATAAAACCAATGCCGCATGGCCATGGAGTCATCATCAGGTTTGTCATGAATGAGCACAAAAATGCTTCAAAGACTGTCGAGAGACAAGCTACAGAAAGTAGATATTGTGACGAAGAAGACGAAGCTGGCAGTGGCGTGAGACAGAGTGCTCGCACTAGGCCAGCGGCCATTAAATCATCTTTTGTTCATCGTTCATCGCGCCTTATTCTTCGGCTGGCCGCCACGTAATATCATGGCCCTTGTGACATACAACTCAGTTGTATCAGGACACAAGGTGTCTATGTTCAACTGAAGCACAATCAATGCAAGTAAAAATGTTAATGTGCTCTGAAAAGCTCGTGACAAGTTAACATGACAAAGCACCCTACGCTACAGAATTATATAAAAATATGCACTGTTGTCTGTACAGTACTTCATTCTGTTCACTGTTAGCCTTTGTAATAACAAACAAAATGAAGCACCCTTCAGACCACAATGTATAATATTTCTATTTAAGGCAAGCCTCACAGAACACAACACAAAGTTTGCTAAGCCTGCAAACATCTTGTGCTAAGACAACTCAGGCACCAGAGAGCCCAAATCAGCTTACCTCAAACACTCTAAAGCGGCACACATCACCATGGTCCATGACACTGTCGAGAACATGTGCCACAGGAGGATGCAACATGGCACTTAGTACTTCTTTTTCACGTATCATCTGCTTCAGCAGAATGGCACTCTGCTTGGATGACCAGAGGTCCTCGCCACCGAGAAGCCGCAAAATCGACTCAAGGATGCGATGGTCACGAGCGAGCTGGCACAATGTTGCATTGTCCTTTGCACACCGGATGAGCTGCATTGAACAGAGCACAAAATTTTGGAGCAAAAAATTCAACCACCACCTGAAATCCCTGGTGCTGTGAAAATTGCAACCACAGAACTGAGATGATACATACACCCATACATACCCCTCTCCACTCTCCCCACCCCTCGACTCTGAATGGAGACCACGGTGTCCCTCCCACATTCTCTTCCTCCCCCTATTCTCTGAGAGTGGAGGGGGACTTCCCGTCTCTCCACTCTGCTTCCTGCCAACCGACGCTTCACACACCAACGTCGGACACTTTTTGCGACAAGGGGCATTCTAATGCTAACACACTAAAAGTCGAGAGAAGTGTACACACAATATAGGCCCATAGACGGCCAACTCTGTCGACAGCCTGTGGACAGCACTGTGCTGTAGAATTCTTGCAATAAAAAAAAAATCTGGCTACTGTAGTTGCATTGTAACTAGGATAAAAACTAAACACCAAATACAACATAAACAAAGAACCCTTCTGCATCGCCTTATTTGTCTATGCTCTAAGTACCTGCCACAAAAAGGTTACACTGGAGGTAAGTATGGTATAATATCAAACGAGCCTTTCTACTTCGAAATTAAAAATCAACACAATATTATTCACACTGATGCATGATAAGACACAAATGTTCACGAACACTCAGTGGGATGCTTTGTCAGCAACTAAGGCAATCTCACAATTAAGACTTTGGTCTGAGCTGTAGGATCATTCTTCCCAGTAGGTTCAAGAAGTGGCCCAAATTTGTTGAGCCACAGTAGCAAACGTAATCACGTTTTTGGAGTTTTAAAAACTGATATGGCTATTACTAATGGCCGGCTACAATTCGCTAATTGTAATCAGGTGCCTATCGGTAATAGTTAAAAAGCTGACTATTAGAATTCAGTTATCACTTCACTAGTTGACATGATTCACCTGATTTTTTGATGTCCACCAACAGTGGTATTACAATGAAATGGCGCAGTAACTGTCTCACATATCTCGGTGAACACCTGAACCGCGCCGTAAGGGGAGGAGGAAGGTGGGAGTGAAAGAAGAAAGAGAGAAAGAGGTGCCGTAGTGGAGGTCTCCGGAATAATTTCGACCACCTGGGGATCTTTAACGTGCACTGACATCGCACAGTACACGGGCGCCTCTTGTGTTCCGCCTCCATCGAAACGCGGCCAACGCGGTCGGGCTCGAACCCGGGTACTCCGGCTCAGTAGCCGAGCACTCTAACCACTGAGCCACCACGGCGAGCGAAGTCTAGGTTTTCGGTGTGGGTCAGTGTAATGAGGAAATGCATAATGATGAGATGACAGATTTCGAAGCCGATCCGTTTCGTTATGCAGCAATAAAAAAATGGTCCAATTAGACCGATCTCCAGCCAGGATTGAGCAGCTTCAAGTTTACTTCAGCATCACACCATTAGATGAAGCAGCATTCAGGCGAACAAAGTCAGAAGCTTTCCAGGCAGACCACATATGCCTTCTGGGATGAATTAACAGTGTTACAGCAGCAAGACAATTGTTACTTGTTTCTCAAGAGGCACACTTCTTAATTTCTCTAAGGCTCACCAGAAAATGCCATTTAGAAACTTTTCATGGCTTATAGATTAAATTCTCTTGGCTAGTAGCAGACACACCGTTCAATAAGCTACATCATGTAAGTACATTACAACAAAACAAACATAACCAAGCAGAGATGTGCGTAAGGCAATAATACATGCACCTTTTAATTAAAAGTAAGCATGGTGGATGCTGCAGTCACAGACGAAGACCTAATGAGCTGAAGAGGGTTATAAAAAGGGTTTCTGGATGAATACGGGGTCACTAGGAAACGACTATGCCCAAACAAAAAAGCCAGCACACTAGATCCTGGTTGATGCCAACACAATCAAGTTACTTACAAGTGCCTCAGCAGCAAAACTAATTGCAAATAAAGAAGTGAGGTTTCACTATTCCAGCTCTCTTTTTCTTAACTATAGCAGACTGTTGGCACTATCTCATTTGCAGTGTTTGCAAGTCTGCATTGAGGCAGAGCCCCTAACATCTAGCATTTCATTTTTTCTGATATACAATGATTAATGGTAGCTCTCAGTTTGCACAGGCGGCTTCACTAGTCATAGGTGTCCAATTAGGGCAATGGCATCATCCAATTGAACCTTCAAAAGGCAAAGAATGAGCAAACAAAAAAAAAGGAGGCATACACTAGAAATCGCAAATTTTCTCTGACTGCCCACCTGGCGTAAGATGACTGCCTTGAGTGTGGCATGAGAACTGCCAAGTGCTGCCACAAAATGCTGCTTATGGGCAGCAAGCAGAGCTGCTGGTGGAAATGCATCAAGCAGTTTCCCAAGCAGCTCACTGAGTTCATTCAAGGTATCCCTGAAAAAGAAAACAACAATGTCACGACTAAAAAGTCGATCCACAAAAGAAGACAGGAAGATGAGCAGCAGAGCAAAGTCCCACCACTTGAACCACACAAATCAACACTCATCATTCCTCAAACAATGTTTCATGTGAGGCAGACATAAATAAGGAAGGATCGCAGTAAAGAAAAGAGCAGCCTTACCACCCAGTAAAAAATATGCTCACAATCAATGCATGGGCCCTTTTGCAGTACTCGGATTGCTAACAGCTATCTACAAAACTTTTCTCAACAAAGTTGCTCATCACCTGTTGGGTGAATTTGTTCAGCAGCCTCTAAGCAGTCAGAGCTGCTTCATCTAACCTCTAGTTAGGCAAGTAACTAAACAAACTTTTGGTCGATAAAAATAACTATTTTGAAGGTAATTCACTGAAACAAGGCGCCCAGAGAAGGAAGGCTGTCTGTTTCAACGCCTTGCACCCCAAAATGAGCTCCAAATCTCAAACATCATTCTGTGTAGACTGTGAAGGCCAGAGCAAAGGCAACAGAGCCTGAATCAGGACCCACACGCTTCACCACTCACACTTCCAATTTATGCTGTCAACTATGTTTAAATTTTTGCACCTTTTCAGTGTGCAAATAGCCATTATAGGAATGGTCACTATGGAATGGACACGATGGGAATGGTCCGCATTAAGCTATTGTGTGCGGCGACCATTTCCTCGCCCCAGAGAGAGATTACAGCACACGCCACAACCGCCCCTTTCCTGCCATCATCACCAAGAACCTCATTTCTGAAGGCTGCTTTATGGCAGGCTGCTCACCTCCCTACCAGGTGGTGGATGACCTGCCTATACACCTAGCAACCTGCCCACCGTGTCAGGTGGCAGCTCTCTTAATTGCAAAAGGCTGCCAGGGAGAACCTTGGTCGCAACCAAAGTCCCACCGATGGCAGAACCTGCAGCGCCACATTCATACTTTCCACCAAATGTAAACTGCGCAGCGCGGCTTTGCTTGCGGCAGCGGTTCTAGCTCACGTGGGTGAAGCGAGTGCGTTAGCTCCTTGACCTGCAGCGCTTTGATTACGCTTCTATCATCGCCTGTTACCAGCATCCGATTGCGATGCAAACAGTGAAAAAGAGCGATCGGGTTGCAGTTGGTGTCCAACGGGGCCGCTGCCGAATCGCTTGCTTCTGGCAGCGACCATAACTATATCGGCACACCGCCACCAAAAATCTGACGCTCCAGTGGCAAGACGAGAAATCGAACATCAAAGAAAACAAACAAAACTAGTGCAAAAACAGGACAGAGTGCCTATCTCTGATGACAACAGGTAGACGGTGTAAAATGGACTACTGGCCAAGGGCTCCGTTGTTTGCATTTCATTTGATTCCAATAATACTTTAAAAAAAAAAAGACATAACTACCTTTCCAATCATTGCAATAATTGTTTAAAAAACAGTTCAACTACGTTCAAATATTTAGTAATGTTCCTGCAGTACCAATACAACAAAAGGAGCTGTAGCTTTTCACAATGCTGCGGACAACTTGTGAGATGGAGTATAAGCGTCGGTTTACGCCAGTGCTAAATTTGAGCTCGGAGAAGATATCCTCCACATACCAGAGCTTCAATGCAAAAGCTGGAACTTGGTAAATACCCAAGCCCCCACTGGGACGAAAAGCATAGAACTCCTCCTGCAATCCTCTCAAGGGACACTATGGAGTACTAGCCACAATAGGCGAAGAAAACACCCACACACAAACCAACTTACTCAGTACACTGCGGTGAAAGTGTTGGCTACAAAAAAAAATATAAAGAAGCCTGCGCAAAAATAGGCCTCTGTCAGCTGATTTAATCTGTTCTGACTGTCAAGGAGTTTTTTCTTATTTCTTTTTTAAACCCAAACTAATATCTGTCAAGGAGTGCAAATCGCACCAAGTTTTCCAAGGCTACTAAATACTGAGTGAACATATAAATATGTGAGGTAAAGCTCATCACATGGCCTGCGAAATTAGAAAGGACAATGATTCGAAACGGCCTCGCGCTGATATGTCAAGATGCAGACCACAGGAAAGACACTATTTGATTTATCGGACTCTGCGGACTGCCTCTGTTTTCTTTTTTGCGCTCTTTCGTAGCTTCAGTGCACCCGACAGCTTGAAAAAAAGCTCTTACACAAGCTGACCGCAAATAAGAACGGCGTTGACGCGATGTACGAGCACCAAAGAAGGAGACAAACGAACGACTACATCGTACATGCGAGAGCCGCCCTGCATACCGGATGTATTCATTGCTGTGCAAAGTCCATAAGGAGAGACAGGCCGCTACCCGACGCTCCCCACACTGCGTTCCACGACATTCCAACGTTTTTAAGGCAAACGCTTAGTCGAATAGCAAGCGCGCAAATGGGCCTCTCTTTTTGACTCCTTACGACAAACTCGCTTGGGCCAACGTCAAAACACAGCTGACTTTGGATACCGGTTCCTTAGGCTCGTTTGACGCCAAGAATCGGTACAGACATCTGAATAAGGCTTTTTTCTCTCGCTCTAGTTTTCACTCAACTTTTCTTTCGTGAAACTCAGCCTTTTTACACAGATAGTAGACTCAAAAAGTATAAAGAATAGCATCGAAAGAGAAGCACACATACTTACCCGCTGAACGAGTTCAGGCAGTTGAACAAGGGGCTGAGATCCAGGTCTTTCGATACGTTGTAAACATTTTCTGCGCGCGTAGCACTCAAGATCGTTTTCACTTCAGCTAAGTTATCGCAAGAACCCCTCTCAGAAATCTCTCTCAGTAAGGCTGCAAGCACCACCTTCAGATCCGCCGCCATCTTTACCTGACGCCGAAAACAGCGTCCTTTTCGTAGTTACGTAAACATTGCTGTCACCTGTTTCACAATGTGAACTTCAAAAGGCAGATGAGTAAGTAAAATTCTAGTATTAAGGCAGAATCATATTAAGGAAATATTAAGGCAGAATTCATATTGTTTTAATGATGAACTCTGTAGTGCTGGTAAAACGAATAAAGTTGAGCTGCTATAACGCAAAAATAGCAAACAATAAAAAAGTAATTGGCATTTGTAGCGCCACCTATGTTATTTTATATGTACGAAAAATACGTTTATTATTAGTTATAATGCTCTTATTAAACTGCTCCAAGACTCATAAGCGGCGCCTTCATTGCTAACATCCAAAATTAGGCTGTAGATAACGCTTGTTTTTTGCTCAGGATTTTCATAACTCACAAAAAGAGTCGTTGTTCCAGCGGTTGTTCCTGTGCGAAACTGAGCAATGGTCGCTACCGCCGTTGTTTGTGCAGTTTGTGTGTGCGATGACCGCGGTGACGCTAGTGAGCGTGCTGGTGACGCCAGTGATGCTGTGACGCTGCAGTGGCTGCCGCAACGCTGGTGACTACAGCTGCCCATATAGCTGCCGGCGAAGTGCGGAATGGATGCGACGGTGACATTTTAACATAATTGTAGCGTCCGCTGCGCGCTGTGCACAAACTGAGAGCGCCTGTGGTGTGTTGTAATACACAAAGCAATGTTTGTGAAAAGGACGCGAACTTGCATTTAGTAGTTTAGCTTGCACGGAGAAACTCATCCAAGTCGTAGAAGCTGTCACACCCTGAAAATGACTTCGCTACCGCAGACCCTTCGGATATTGGAGAACTCGCACGTTAACCGCGCTTTTTCCGAAGAAGTTTGTGACTGTGATTCGAGCAGCGCAACCCCGGATGGATGTAGTGAGAAGTCGTACGAACCGGAGTGGGCTGAAAACATCGGTCCCAGGGGCGACCTGTTCTACATTGAGCCAAGGTACAAGTCATCGTTCGGGACAAGATCTGCCGCTGCATCCGACAAGAGTTCTGGAAATGACTCTCAGCTTGCTCGTTCAAAGGGCTTCGGTTCTGAAGCTAAAAATAAGATCAGAAGTTTAGTGGGCCGTAAGAAGGTGAGACAACACAGTGGTGACAGCGAAATCGATACATCGCAGTCTGCGACTGGGAAGGAGCCATCCCTGCGGTCTTTCAACAAAGCAGAATGCATCGAGGTATTCATCGATGTAGACCCGGCTCGCCACAATTACGGACGCAGAGCGACTATTTGCGAGGCGCTTTTTGGTATTATACCAGGCAGTTTGCCATCGCGGCTTGCCACCGCTGAAGCTCTTGAGGAATGTTCGCCTGTCATGGTGCAAGGTCTCTTACCTGATGGGGAGGCCATCAAGACAGGAGCCATCAAAATCGGCGATGTCCTGCGAGGTGTGGATGGGTCTAGTGTGAATGAGAAGAATATTGACGGCATTCTGCGAGGTATCACAAAGGCACAGAAAGTGAAACTTCAATTCATTCGCCTTGAAGAGAATACACTCACTGGCTGCGATAAGTTTACATACCCTCAGAATGTAGACGCCCAAAGCTCTCTCATAAAACAGTTGTGTGGAGAGACAGCAATTGTACAGCAAGTAAAACAGCAACTTCACCAAATACCACATGCATTTATCTATCAGGGATTCTGCAATGATATTGGCCAGCAGAGTGAACCAGCTCGCCGAACTGAACAGTTTTATCGATTTCCTGACCATGATCATACATTGTCAAACTTAAGGGGCATGTTTGTAACCCTGAGTTCTGTTCTTGGTGATGTGACAGCAGCCAAGCCGCAAACCAGCAGCCTGACTGTGGATGGTCATTTGGTTCATGTGGCCTACTTTCATGCAGAAAGTGGCATGGCTGTCCTTTGTTTGCCTGCTGCACGTGCAACTCCGGAAGAAGTCCACGGCTTTCTTTTGGAAATTGTCAAGCTGCTTAAGTTGGAGCATAGGTCATTGTCGCAAGCCTTCAAAACTGTGGAAAATCATGACTGCATAGACCTCTTCCTTCTTCACTTCTTTCGAGAAATGCTTTTAGACACAGAACCGCAGTGCAACAGTTTCAGGTTAATGCGTTCTTTGCCTCATGTTCACTGGTTGCATCTCCCCATGGAGGCTCAGGGACAGGTCGATACCGTGTTGAGTGAGCTCGAGTCAGCAGACATGTCCGAAACGTTTCATCAATCAACCAGGCGCTTTACATTTCTTGGCTCGTGTGCCTTTTACAAAGGTTTTCTTCTTGGAAACCACTTACCGAAGGATTATCTCGAAAACGTGTTTTTGTACTGTCGCCACTACCAGCTACTGACGCTCACGAAAGAAGAATCGGTGGGGCAGGTTGTGGTGTGGAAAGAAATTTTCCTTCGAGATGAACATGCAAATGATCGACACTTTGTGCTCATTGTGGGGCTAAAACACAGCCTCTTACTGTCACTTTTGGAGGTGGGAGGCTGTGCATCTCTTGCAGAGGAGAACCCTGCACCTGACACAGTCTATATAGACAGGGCACAAAACTCACTGCTACAGCTTGAGTTCCTTGGAGTGCTCACAGTGGCCGAAGGCTTCCTTCTGAATCGTAGCTCCGTGCCTGGCTCAACCACCAGCTCTACAAGCTCAAGCTGGTGCCAGAGCCCATTGAAAGACAGCCATTCCAGCTTGTTCCTGTCGGTGCCTCCATCCCTGTCCCCAAGGCGAGCCAGGAAGAGCAGTGATGTTGAGCAGTGTCATCTCCTGCAGTGTACAAGCAGCCAGTTCGATTGCTCCGAGCATGACCTGCCGATGAGCAGGAGTTACAGCAGCTGTAGTGACTCCAATGGGCTGCGTGCAAGGCATTGCTCAGTGTCCACCAGCTCCGACTGCGACTCCCGCACCAGTGGCAGTGATATCTACCAGAACCGGGACGATAAGCTGCACCGGGCTTTCACCAGCAGCTATGACTTGAGCAGCCTTCGTCGCAGTCTTGAAGATGGCAGCAGCCAAGGGCAGAGCCATGCAAGGTCTTCGCAGCCAGTCCTCTGTGCTGATGAAAATCTTGTCTTTCATTACCTCAGTATAGAAATTGCAGAGGGTGTATTTGTCGCACCAGTGGAATCTGCCCTTAAGAGCAATCTGGGTGTTGAGGTTGTTGACAACTTCTACCGCTGTTGCTTAGAAATAAGGAAAGTGTTCCATCGTACAACAAAAGAGATACGGTGTGCAAGGGAAGATGAAACAGATGGTGAGAACAAGTTCTTTTCAGACAGGAGCCTTTCGTGTGTAAGAGAGCACGGGGTGCTTTTCACCTGTCCTGCCTCCAGTAGTAGCAAGAGCAGGGCCAAGGGTCTCGTTTCATACTGGGTGGTGGGTCGTCTTTTTGCTGACAAGTGTCAACCGAGGGAGGTTTATGTCTGCATGCATGAAGATGTTTCCGCAACTGCACTGGAGATGGCATTCAGACTGTCTTTTGGCTTGCAAATATAAGCTGCATCCTTTGTTCTGGCTGGGTCTTATAATATTGGAAATCATTTACATTTAGATGTCCAGCAGAACATGTCTTCATGCATTCATAACCACGTATTTATTGGACATTGTTACTATTTTATATCACGTCTGATTTTTAGCACTGGTTGTGTACCTTTCTGCGTATTTTGTTTCATATTGTAGCAACACTTGGTGCACAATTTTTGTTGTTTAACGAACTGTGTGCTATTCAAATGCCACATCATTACCATCTGCTGCTTTTACATAGTTCCAATTGGCCAAGTTACTTAATTTCTTTACGCTGTATTACTAAAAGCAGGTTTGGAAACAGGCACGTTTATGTGAACTAGCCATCCTGTTTTTCATTTGAGTCCACTTGCCTAGCATGAAAAGGCTAGTACTATTTGGTGTGGAATGAAAGGTGAACTTTTGCCTTCTTTTTTGGGCTCTGTGATAATGTCTAATTTGGTCGGCTTTGCTTTGTTCTTTTCCAAAGATAACACTGGATAAGCATTCACAGAGATAAACTAACAACACGAAAAGTTTCAATTCATGCCCATTTCTCTTTTCTCTTCTCATTTCCTGAATGTTCCTATTCATGTGCATTTACTCAGGTGCTGCGTAAAAACAGGCATGTTTCCGCGAATAAGATTGCATGAATGTCAAGGTTCTTACCTTTCTTCTTCTCCACCTGCATGTCGCCGAGTTCACATAAAGAAAAAAACAATAAATGAACTGAAGAACCAGGCTAAGCCAGAGTTAAAACTGCCTGCCATTAACAACAGATCCAACAGACTCCGAGGGTGAAAGACTAATAATGCGGTGTAAAGCAATGCACGGACGATGCATCTAGGCTAGACATACTGCAAGGACCGAACAGTGTTGTTGGTAGTCATCTAATGCATAGAGGAGAATTTTGTTCTTCATTCAATAATTACGTTTAACTTTTTAGCTGCTGAAGATATTTGAAGAGTTTCATTTAGCTGTACAGTGTTGCTGGGAGCTTCAAACTACACTGATTTTGTCACAGCTGTCTTTGAGTGAGGCTGTAATCTTGGTGTGCATCATCAGCTACATACATCATACATTTGCCACCAGTTCACTAGTATCTGCATGCTGTCCAGAAGAATGAGGGTGGATGCAGATGACAGTGCACTGTGCAAATGACCTCTTTGTCCAACTCAAAAGCATGTACCCCACATTCATCTATGACAGCATGCAGAGACTAGTGAAATGGTGGTGTAAGTGCATTGCTGCCGGCGTAGATTGCATCAAAAAGTGCTGTGCTCTTGGGGAAGAGGGGACATTCAAAATTTCGTTTGAACGTGTCGCGTCCAAAGTTCATCGCTGAATAAAATAGACAGCCCATGAGGCAACGCTCCTTATGCGTAGCTCGCATGAATGTCACAGTAGCCACCATGCTGGTGAAGCAGGAACACTGCGAGAATGCGTGCTTATTGATGTGTGTTCTGGCCTGCATTGCTGCAGCTATGTGCACTTCATCGTGGTGCCCATGACATCAGGTGCAAGCTGTCATACCTTTCTAGGAAGCTGTTCAACTTTATAATGAAACTATCACATAATATCTGGAGCTCAAAAGTTAATGTACTGTGTAATTATACTGTTTGACCATTTTATTAATCAATGTATTCCAATTCCATGCGTGGTTTTAACTATGCCTGGCCAAAGTTCCTTGCGTGCAGTGAAGCCATACACAACCAATGCGTCATAACTAATTACTTATTAATAAAAATGCTGCTCAAGGATCCAGATCAGATGGAAGCTGCTTGAAACGGCAAGTGCTCAGTGTTAATTGTGCAGAATAAACACTTAACCTAGCTAATGAGGCAGCCGATTAACAAGTTGCTCTGTAGTTTAGTATAGCTGGGTAATTCAAGCTTTTTGTACTTTTGTATGGAAAAGTAATGAAGTAACACTTTATAGTTGGTGGCTACTGAACAAGGTACCTTATCCAAATTGACGCACAGTGGTGCACTTGCCTTGCTGGTGCATGGCCGTGGTGCATAGCACACTAAGTACCGCTACCAAAGACAGCAACCTGCATGCAATGCTGGCATTGCACATTGTTGATCTGATCAGTACTGGTTTTTCTTATAGAGCATGCGCACTTCACATAAAGCTGGTCGAGCCAGAATTGAATATTGAGAGGAATATTATGAAACTGCAATGTAGTACAGCGTTGTAACATGCATTAAATTTTGCAGTGTTGTTGAGGGGTTTACGTAATTGTTTGAATGTTGTACACAAAGCAAGCTCATTTCAGTCTTGTAAGTGGTGCTTTTCACTCTTTTGCTGCTCCACATAAACTTGACAAATGATGCATGGGTGATGCCTATCAGCTCTTACTGTGGTCCGATATTGACAGCAGTGTTTGCTTTGGTTGTTACCGCATCTCGGGCAGCGCAGTTGGCGCATATTTGGTGCACTGAATTGCTGCATCTGAAAACATTGTGCGACAAAGAATTTCATGTGAACATCATTCCTTGGTGCCTTGATGATCTAAATGGAGCACAACTGGGAGTGCTCTTCAGCGTCCCTCCACGACGTGCCTTTTGTGTGTACTACTAGACATAGTTTGCAGTATTCAGAAATAGCAGATATTAATCATGTCTGTCCGTTTTTACACAGTAATTGTTATAAGGCTCTGTGCTGTTGGGAGAATTGCATTCAGCTCTCATAGTTTGGTGCTGCCTCATGTTGTAAGGGAATGATATGGTCAGGTGCCTGTCGCCATTAATCATTGCTGAAGGGCAGTATAAAATGTTCTTGGAACCTTCTCCATCACATATTTTGTAATATAAGGATGGCTTTTGAATTCCCGTGAATGGTATCGTACAACAGAACTGGTCAAAATAAAACGATACGAAGGTGAAAAATAACACTGGACAGTGTTGGACTTTCATCTAAATGCGTTTGAAACAAGACATGTAGACCCTCCATCAAAACTACACATTCACAAACGCCATGGCAAGGCTTGCAAGGATACAAATCAGTTTAGTTTATCTTATGGGGTTTAACGTCCCAAAGCGACTCAGACTATGAGAGACACCGTAATGAAGGGCTCCGGAAATTTTCACCACCTGGGGTTCTTTAACATGCACTGAAATCACATAGTACACAGGCCTCTAGAATTTCGCCTCCATCGAAATTTGACTGCCGCAGCTGGGATCGAACCCGCGTCTTTTGGGTCAGCAGCCGAGCACCGTAACCACTGAGCCAGTGCTGCGGCCGCAGAGATACAATTTGGAAGAGATGCGCCAGTCACTTAAACATGACCCTATGTTTACCGATGCATACTGTGACCCACTCATCGCTGTTCAGAAAGCGATCCTCTTGATAATGTGGCTAGCTAAAGTTCCCCACCAGTCTCGGAAGGGCTTGTATCTATCTGGTTACCATCCAGATACATTTAGTTGAACGTCTGGTGTCGTAGTGTTTTAGTGCTGCATACTTTTCTCTAGTTTTATCACGTGGTTATGGCCAAACTCATATAGCTCGCTGTGAACAAAGGAACAAACTTTTCAGATCTCATTCAAGAAACACAATACACAACAAAAACTTGCCACCAAGGTTATGATTTTGTCATTAAGAAATTGAATATGTATATAGCATACATTTGTATAAGGGCTGCGCTTGTGCAAGAGCCACTCCCCCAAACTTTGCATCAGAAAGAAAAAAAAAGTTAGCAAAGACTAATTGTGTTTCATGTGTGTGTAATCTTCCACCTGTGGCAAATAACCCACAACAAAATGAAGGTATAATTGATTTCCTCAACACTTTCAGCAGTGAAGGCAGCCAAAAAACAGGAGAGGCAAAACCCATGTCACACTGACAGCCAAGGGTCTCACTTGTGAAGCGGCATTTCGAAAGATCGGCCACACAGTCGTTAAGGTCAAGTGCCATTCCACATCCCTACACACACACAACTTCACATTTTCTTATTTGCAGTAACTTGAAGTCGTATCATTTGTGTAACTCCAGAAATGATCCATCAGGCCCACACTACTTCACCTCAAAATACAGGTAGTCGCACAATCTGGGTTCCTATGTGGTATGAAATTAGTGGGAAAATGCTGCTTACGTGAAAGGGCTGCACCTTGTCAAAAAGAACTGCGGCCCTTACATGAATGTTGATGGCAATACATAACTACAATGCATATATAGCACTGTGATTCTACATAGATTCTAAAGTGGGTTTACCTCCCTACAAAATGCCAAACATATCCTTCACCAACAGTGACTCATGAATGTCCTATACCGTTGTACAAAGCAGCATAGCCCTTGTACTCATTCAAAAAGCATCAAATTCAGTGAAAACAACAGCACTTACACACGCATTGCAGAACCAAGGCCTCAAGGAACCATAGGCAAATCCACTAGAAAATATTGAGGACGGTAAGTACTCCATAAGAGGAATGGGGAAAATGCAAATCAAAGGATCGTTAAGACAGAGGGAGACAATTTCTCCCTTTTCATTAGCTGCATGTTATCAGAGTCCAAAAGAGGGAAGCATTCGGTGCAAAGATCAATGGGGATTGCCTCAGCAACCTCAAAGTTGGCAACAGTGCAGTCCTGATAAGCAACTCGGGAGGTGATGGGGGCAAGAATTGGAGCCTACAGTTCAATATGAAGAAAACCAAAGTACTACTGAACAGTTTTGCAAAGGAATAATTCCAAACAAGTAACAAGGTACTGGATACAGTTATTTATTTGGGCTAAGTAATCATGCCAGGTCCATGTCACGAGGAATTGGCGGGATAATAATGGGGTGGACCACATTTGGCTCTCCCCAAAATTCTGAACAGCTACTAATCGAACCTTTGAAAGAAAAGTACATAACAGGGGTATCCTGCCACTACTTACCTATGAGGCCATAACTAAAGAGGCTAACAAAGGCTGCAAATTGGGCTTGGAACAGCGTAATGAGCGACGGAAAGAAAAATGACAGGTGCATCACTGAGACAGCAAAAGCAATGTAAATTAGGAAGTTCATGGTAAAGATTTAACTGAAAAGTTCAGGGGGCACTTTGACTGTCTAAAGTGCGTAGAGGCGAAAGCGTTTTCCGCACCACTTTCGCTGCTTCTGTGGCACTGGTGGTGTCACGTATAATTGAGTACTAATTACTAAGTAATGACAAATCACTAATTAATGTTTAATTACTGATTAATGCCTGAATACTAATCCACTGCTAATTAATTACGCTTAAGCTTCGCCTTTACGAGTGGAACGCGACAGCGTGTTGTAGCGCTGCAAGGGAGTCCACAGAACGCCACCACCCGTTCGGCGCGATGCCTTGCCCTTTGAACGCAACGCTTTTTGAGGAAAGGAAATGGCGCAGTAATTCTCTGTCATCTCGGTGGACACCTGAACCGCACCGTACAGGAAGGGAGGAAGTGGGAGTGAAAGAAGACAAAGAGGGCCCGTAATGAAGAAAATAAAATTGTATTTGAGGAAAGGAAATTACGCAGTAACTGTCTCGCATATCTCGATGGACAGCCGTCAAAATTCAGGGGGGCACTTTTTTGACCTAAAGCATAGAGAAAGCCTAAAGTGTGGTCACTGATATGTGGTTAAGATGTTAAGCTTCGCCTCTAAGAGTGGAACGTGACGGCGTCTTGCAACGCTGCCAGGGAGTCCATAGAACGCAATCGCCCATTCGGTTCTACGTCTCGCTTGTCGGTAAATTGGTTTCTGAGGAAAGGAAATGTATCTGTCTCTCATATCTCGGTGGACACCTAAACCTCGCCAGAAGGGAAGGGAGGAGGATGGGAGTGAGCGAAGACACCGTATTCACTAGACGCGCCTTTGTTCATTCCAAACCATCGCGCTGGCATGGCGGAGTGGATAGCATGCTCGTCTCACACGCCGAAGACCGGGGTACGATTCCCGAGCTCGACCAATTTCCTACTCGGTTTTATTTATTTTTACGGCCTGACTAGAAAAGTTAATTAGGCTAATTGGGTAATTAAACAATTAACCAAGCTCAGTCCCACTTGGAGCATCACTATACGATCCCTTTAATTGGTTGCATGATTACTAGCCAAAGTACAATTGGCCCCGTTTGAAATTCGCGCACTGTGACTTCACGACAGTTTCGACCAATTGAAAAGCGTGACATTTCTGTCGACAACTGCTGCTTACAGCAATGAGACATTAAAGGCTTTCGCCTTTAAAAAAAGGGGGAAAATGGAGCTGAGGACAGCAATGAGTCAGGTGGAGTGATGAGCTTTGGAAATTAGCCAGAATACTCGGGCAAGAGGATAATGAGAGGCTACTAGAGGAGAGGCCTTAATACTGCAGAGAATTCAGCTTGGATGCTGATGATGATGACAAAACACCCTCCTAGCCAATGATCTTTCCACACTTTCGGGATCCTCCTTTTCTACAAACCTTAACAAGCACAGGTAGTGCACACTTTCAGCATAGTATTTCATTTTACAAGCACTTCCTGCAATGAGCCTTGAATTTTGGAAAACTTTTTCACGTCTTTTTCTGAAATAACATGTTTCATGTTGCATCGCTAGCAATCAGTGCACTCAAGACATGCCAATGCTGTTGACAACTTTATTATGAGAGGACTGTCACAGGATATGGATTTTCATACGGAAAGCTTTAGCAAGTACAAATAAAACAACACAATGAAGCAAAAGAAATAAAAGCTTGTTAAACATCTGTGTCATATACCAAGGAAGTAGAGACTGCAACTATCACAATAAACTGAAATGGGTGCACACCACCAGTTGGATGGAGAGTCTGGATGCATGATAGCATGAAATACACACAAAAGCAATGTTCAAAGGACAGGGTCTTAAAAAAAAAAAAAAAAGCTGGTACCATAGTAGGATACAACTTTAGAAAACAGCAGCTGCTAACACTCGGCCGCGATCCGCAGCGTTCCGTATTACTCCGCTGGCCAGTCGCGACAGTAAGCGAAATGAGCTTTTTAATGTTTGACTATATCAAACAATGGATGTATCAAAATTCTAGAGCTCATAACCTTTTTCTTGTGATAAGCTTCTTATTTACGTAACAATAAATGTTTAAGCAGCAGATTACTTTTTCATCCTGGAGGAATTCTGTGCGCGGAGGCTGAATATGGGCGGAGCTTCACTGCAGACCTAAGTTGTATCCGACTATAGTGTTTTTCCGTGAACTCACACTACATATGTTAAATATGTATTACCTGGTAAAATCAACACACTAAAACACTCCCTGAAAAGAGAAAAGCACAATGTAATGCAGGACAAGAATAGCGTGTTTCAGTCCACGTAACGTAAGGTGTCTCTGACATCCTGCTAAATATGTTTCAAACATTGTATTCCAATACTTAAAAACAGCCGTAATTTTTCTGCCCCTACTCTGCTCTCCTTGAAAAGGAAATGAAAAACCTACAACTAGCAGGTCAATGCCGAAGTCGGTGGTTTCTTGTGGTCAGAGAGAGAGAGAGAAAAAAAAAAGGTGCTCAGCAGCTCTTGCGAGTGAATCAGGTCTGTTGAGCTTGGTTTTCCACTTGGAAGTTGTAATTGTACTGCAATGAAAACAAATGCCCGTGCAAGAAAAACACACATCACCACAAGAATGACGGCAAGGCTGGTGGTACCACAAGCACAGAAAAAATAACAGCTGACCAGAGCTAAAGCTCGCATCACAACAGCACGCAGCACCTCCAGCAGAAAAATAAAAGCTACCAGTGCCTCGACAAAAGTTGCCCCGTCTGTGGCTTTCACTTTTTTTGCAACTGACAGCACGGATGGTTTTCAGAACAAGGAACAACCTAACTGTTTCCAATGTTAAAATTTTTCTTATTACGCACTTCAAATCACAACTTGCAAATCGTAATGCAAGATGTTGAACATTAAACTGGCTTTTTCACTGAGTGTGTGATCACAAAGCCAACAATAAAATTTACACAATGTGGACCATGTCTCCATTCATGAACACTAGAAGCATCAACAGCAAATAAATATCGAGCTCAAATGACATCAAAAATGAAATAAACATGCAGTAAAAGCTCGTTAATTTGAAAATCCAGATAATTAGAACTGCCGGCGCGGTCCCGGCCAACACTCATCGGAGTCTATTCGCCGCAAGATCAACCTATAGGTGGCGGCACCATTGCTCCACTAGTGTGGATTGGCAGCCAGTGGTGCCCGCTGAAACATAGGTATGTGCCGCGGTTCATTTCCAAGTTTATGGAGGGTTTCTGCCACAAAAAACGTGCCCTCTGCAATGGATGAGTGATATACTTCCTAAAATGTTTCGACTGTGCATAGAAAAGCGTAAAATCGGCAAACGCTACGTAAAAGAAGCGCGGACTGAAGGAAAACACGAGACTGCCATGCAACCAAATAACCCTGGTTTTGCGATTTTCTCATGTTTTGGCGTGCGTTTTCGTTGTACTCCGCTCACAGGCCTGATATATTTATTGCGTGTAGTTTCTTTCTTTGCTACGCCCTATTATTTTTTGCTGCTTTTAAGCATGAACTCTTGTAATACCACGTGGTACGACGTTCTAAAAGAGAAAGCGCCGGAGACGCGCCGATGGCACTGCAGCATGACACGTTGTGCCAAATGCACTCGCTCGCGATCGGCATTCTTCTTACGTCAGTTTGTGCTATATCATCACGGAACTTTCACACGGCTCTGCCAAATATCAAATTGGCAAAACCATGGCGCTGAGGAACTGAGAAACTTTGTAATATCGAGGAATTCCCTATATGGAGGTTTGTTACATTCAGGTTTAACTGTACAAGCAAAGTGTGGCATATCCTGGAAATAGGTATGGGATTTTTGCAAACGTCTTAGTGTTGTCTTTCTGGCCGGGAACGTGCACGTTATGCTAGCATCACTAGATAGTAAATGAGCAATGCTGAGAATAAAATAAACTTGTGAAGGTTGTCAGCATTTGTCCAGTCTCTCTCTTCTGTTGCCATCAAGCCTTTGGCGCTCCTTCCCGATAGATCATGACCAACTTGCCCAATCTGACAACCTAATAGGTGTCTGAAGTATGCTTTGCTGGTTAGGTGAGCAGAGAGGAACAAGAAATAAAGGGTTCATTTGCATACAAACAAGAGAAGCCAACCGTCTTTCCTTGGTTTCAGATATTGCTGGCTTCTTACTATAGCCTAACCTCATTATAGGAAACAGATAAAAAATTGTGAAATAGTTTTGATATAGCCGAAGTTCATAAGGTAAAATTTTGTCGAGACTGCACATAAGAGCAGCGTAATTTAATCAGTAAAGGGTAGGCAACTCAGGCGATCCTTACTGCTGAAACAAGTAACCTTTTCTAAAAAGCTTTAGCACCCTTTTGAAGGCACTCGCAGTGATTCCGGTGGCTATCAAAAATGGAGCGCCAGTTAGGTCAGCCTCCCCGCACAGCATCACTATCGCGCAACAGCAGCAGGCCAAGTGCCAGCTAGAGTGGCTTCCCCATATTACAGCCGCGTCGTGTGGGAAGTGATTCGTTGGAGTTAAGTTGCCGTTTTCACCCCTCCACGTAAAGTAAAAATTGCATGTGTTGTTAAAAATATTTAGGAAGAGTTCGATATGGCCAATAATTCATGATACCAACGTTCATTATACAGAGGTTCGACTGTATTTCGCGTAACTAACTAAAAGACGAGGATTAACACAACACTGAGAACAACTCTATCACTTTTTTTTTTTGTCAGCAAAATCCGATTGTTTGGCATTTCGTGGCTTTGCTGCCGCTTGTGCAGCAATGGAAGATGCATTTACTGCCAAGAGAGTTGGATTCGAAGTTGAAAAAGTTTTTCCCACCACTCTGATTCAAACTCTGGACTATGATGATGTAATACTGGAAAAGTGATATGAACTAACGTAAACACACACTCAGTGATTGCTGGCAGTGAGCGGTGCGGCCTAGCAGCAGCCACAATGAAAGCTACCAACAGCCAGACATTGAAGGCATCGGTCGTCGCTACCATCATTTTCTTTACGTTTACACCATTGTACGATGGGATCCCGTTCCCAATCCTGGCAATAAAGATTTCACAAAGACCTCTGGCCCGTACTTGTGCAACATCAGCCCCACAGAGCGCGCAATGCTTTTGGGGGCAGAGGTGGCGGGACTATCTGAATAGCAAGAATGTCCGAGCACTGAGGAGTAAGCAGTAGTGTTGGCAGCAAGCCAAGCTACCGGTGCGGGAGCTGTCATTGCCGAGCCACTGTCACAACTGATGAGCAAAGACTGGTACACACGAGCATATTTAAATTCCGTTAACAGTTCTTGTAGCACTGGTTCTGCAGTCCACTGTCTTGGTATATTTACGAAGTGAACACACGTAGCAGTGCATTTGCTAACATGACGGTTCCGCAACATCAGCTAGCCATAGGAGTTTTCCATTGACTTCGCCAAAGCACGACTACAAGATGCACGAAAGCAACGTTTAAAACCTGGCAACAGTTATGTCGCTGAGCGGTACGATGTGTTGTCTTAATAGTAGGTGTGACAATAAATTCTAGTACTCATTTACCAGCTGAATGCTTCCCACATGAGTAACCAGGTTAGCATTTCTACTCAAAGAATTCTTGCTAGTATGGCACCGAACTGTCGATCAAAATGAGACCAACGATGCAGTATGTCCGCGTACTTTGGCTCTGAGCGGCACACACGGAGGCACGAAGTAGTGTGCATTGCTCTAGCGCAGGGTAAACTGCAGTAAAAGCCAACAAAAAAGGCATCGCAGGTGTGTGCCAAGGCATGAACTTTATCCAGTTGAGGCAGGTCAAAAATGAAACCACGTCGGCATGCAATGCGTACATCCGCGAACACAGGGAAGCACCAAAACATACAGAAGTGGAACTGGTCACCTCTGACACCGCCAAGTACAGTCAAATCTTGATATAACGAACACAGATATTACGAATTATTGGCTATATCGAACTCTTCGTAAATATTTTTCACAAATGCATGCAATTTCTACTTTATACATCGAACGCAATTGGCCATGAAACGGATATATCGAACTCCCGCGCACCGAACTGTGCCCGATCAGATGGCAGGCGGCAGGCTTCGCCACACTGCACAAGTGACTGGTGGTGATACAGCAAGCATTTATGCCAAGGTTTGCACTTTAATTTCGCACTCAACAGCAGCGTGTAGGGTTGCAGTCCGGCAGTCAGCACGCCATGGAAACAGCACCAGTGGTGTAAGTTTGTAGCAACAATCCTATGCTCATCTCGGCTGTCACAGAGGTGGTGAAAACGGTGACAGCTTTCACTCTGACGTACCGCTTTCTACGCGACATGGCTGAGATGCGGGGAAGCCACACTAGCCGGCGCTTAACCTGCGCTTGCTATGCTTTGCGGGGCAGCCAATCTAACTGGCATCCTGTTTTTTGCAGTCTTCAGAACAGCCACGAGCGCTTTCAAAACGCTGCCAAAACCTGGGAAAACGTCTCCACGTTTCTCTAGTAAACATAACCTGAATTGCTGTCCCTTCAATGGCTAAATTGCGCAGCTGTTGCGCGCGTTTCTAACGAAATTTCATATTACACATTTCCGCTATAGCGAACTATTTTACGGTTTTTTACTTGTCCACTATAACGAGGTTTCACTGTATAGGTTTTCTATAGCTTCCAACATTAGAGTTCTCTTTTTTCCTGTCTTCTTTGTATGATAAAAGTGCTGCACTATTGGCTTCACAACAAAACTTACTTCAATATTCAAATTAATAACCTTCATTTGTCAGCCTTAGAGATCTGTGGTACTTTCCGGGTATTTCGTCACACCGCTTGTACTTGCGAGATTGGGCTGTGGTGGCGATACCTGTGCTTTAGTTCTTGCCCTTTTCTACATTACAAGTGCTTTGTTTTCAGTAAGAATGGTGTTTCTGTAATTAGGACCAGGAATTCTACTGGTACAAGCCAAATTTAATTTCTCCTCGGTGACCCTTTAACAGCTCTCCTTGCTGTAGTGCAAGAGCGAACGTACCACCTATTCACAATGTACTGTGGTTAAAAGAAAAAAAAGTACACAACTAGCGCTCAAGTAGGACGAAGAAACACACTCACCTCCTCAAATATTTCATTAGCTGTTTTGATCCTAACGTTTGGCATGGTGAACTGTGAAGGAAGAAAAAAAGGAAGCTAGTGTAGTAAGGCACACAAAGATTCAGCACAATCTTCGTCTAGTAGAACCTAGGACAAGAAAAATGCAGATGACAGAAGCATGCCTCGACACCAACACGCTCGAAAGCTGCCCACGTGGTGTCTGCTGCGGCAGTTTTGTTTTCGTGCCTTCGGTTGTTCGCGCCGCAGCGGCAGTGGAACTGCACCAACAGCCACAAGACTCGCGCCGCCCATGAGCATGCTCGGCGTGTGCGCAACACACCGGAAGCCACCGAACACACTGACAGCCAAGCACCGACGGCATCAACCTTGGCCGGTCTGCATCGCCATTCCGCACGCCTAAACATTTAACATTTGGCTGTCAAAATGCCGGCACGTGGTAAAGCACTATCACCGGATGGCTTCACGACATAGCATGCCAGAATGCTGCCACAGCAGCAACGTAACAGCTGAGTCTACATTGCAAGGGTTTATAAGGGAGCTTGGCTGAGAGTGGCACATTAAAACGTAGAAGCCAGGAAAACGTGGCACCCAGAAACGTAACAGCCTGGGTTCTGCTGTACTGTCAAGTAACTAGAGCTTTTGGCCATTTAAATTAAACTTGTTGTTGAGCTTTACTTGACCATTTCCCTACTGTACAATGCTAAGCAGCAGTTTCAGTATACATGGGTTCTATGTGGGACTTGACAAACAATACTTCTTAATGCAATAACCATAGCAGAATGGTGGCTTCATAGATGCTGCTGATTCTTGTGCTTGGTACAGCGTTAGAAACATGTGCAACCCTTGGTCAATCAAGAGAGAACTGAAGCAAAAAAAATTATGGGAGCGCCTAATTATCATTATACAATGGCAATGAAATAGCATTAGTTAGATCTTTTCCAAATGGTAATTAGAAGAATCCCCATGCATGCGTCAGGGCCGACAGAGGATCACTGACCTTTCAGCATGCAAAATGTGAAGAGAGAAGAGGGAAACGTGCAGACGTTGAAATTCAAATTTTGACTACAGATAATTTAGCGTTTACAAAGCACACTGAAAAAATTCTTGCTACAGGACATTTGTGATGCAGCGTTCTTTAACACCCCAGGCATGCTGCAACTTTATTGAAAGGGCTTTCAGAGCCCCTATAAAAACCAGGGTTGTACTGAATTCTTAAGAATACTGTACCCCGCGTACTTACAGGCGCACGCATGCAGACGCACACAGCAATGAACAGAGTTTAGCATCTCAGATGAGTACACAGAGGCCTCAACAAGGCAGCATTTCCTGAATAGTCAAAAAAGAATTCTTACCTCAGAGAGTCTAAACATGGCCCGATACTTTGGATTGACTTCAAACGGCACATCATCTATGGCTAGACAAGAAAGGAAGAGTAACAAGTAAGGATATCTGACAGATGTGGCATACTGCATACACTTTATGACTTGCCAAGCTAGCAAGCTGCTTGCATCGCACAAATTCAGCCAGGTCATTTCCTGATGGTAACATACTGACACCTCTGGTAGTTTCACAAAGAAGCTCCACAAATAGGTCACATTGTGGACATATGTGATTTTGAAACATAATACATCCTTAACACTGTAACGGCCAGGCACTGAAAACATTAGACAGAAGTTATGAGCTTCCAGGATTTTATCACTAATGGTCCCATCATCGCAGCAACTCATGATGACAATAATTATTTCAGCCAATTTTAATCATTTCTCAATGTCTAAGAATGATAAAACTGTACTTAAATATGCAGGCACATGCAGTAAACCAAGCGCAAAATTTAGAACTGTTCTATCCCCTGCCAATGCAGCATTATGAACATGGAAATTTCAGGCTGTTTTGTCGTTAGGGTTAGCTTTTGCATGAATTCATTTTTGAGCAGGCCTCTTGCATCCCTGGCTGCAGACACTTTCACCTTACTTTATTGTTTCACCGTAATTTTTCACCTTTCGGCTTAATTATGATGGCAATTCATGTCGTTCTGCATGTGCAAATGAAATTTATTCACAGTTGTAGTCTCTGTATCGCTTTGCGTTTTTGCTGGTAATATGACACGCATTACACAGTGTTCAACACTAATTCCTATGGTTACAAAGAGTGCCTGCAGAATACATCGAATTAAATTATGTTCATTTCTTAAAAGAATGACCAGTTACCACTACATGTGGCAGCATAAGGAGCAGCAAACAGACAAGATCCACTCTTTCTAATCATCAATCTGGTCCCACCTAGCAAAGAAGAATTCCCATCATATTTTCTTGTGCAACAGAGCAACGGCACAAGGCCAGAGGACAAGAAGGGACGATACACAGCGCTGGCTAACAACAGAATGTTTATTCAGGAGGCCATGCTTATGAAGGCGCCAGCAACACTGTTAACACGTGTGCAAAAATTCATGTTCTTTCTGCAAGATAGCAACAGAAGGGGTGCTTACACACCTCTGACCCAACTTCAGGATCTCAGATGCTTCGATAACTTCCCTAGTCAGCTGGCCTTTGTGTTTATCAACAATCCTGCTTTTGTCATATAAAGGCTGGCAAGAACAATCACGGCAGTGAACACCGATGTGGTGGGCAGCATTCTTGACATCGTTTTTGTGCTCCCTCAGCCTGTCACTCAAACAACGACCAGTTTGGCCAACATAGGAACCACCACAACTCAAAGGGATCAAATACACCAGATTTTCTACGCACTTCACAGATTTAACCTCATGCTTTTCTGTGCAGACGGGTTCAGCTTCAGTTGACTTGGGGCCATTTACATGCGCGCACAAACTTCTCAATTTCACAGGAGCTGAAAACACAACATCTACTACGGCTCTCTTACCAATTCTTCTCAAATTACCTATGTGAGACAACATGAATGTAGGGTATGACAGACACATTTTTTCTTCTAGTACTGTGGTCGACTGCAGGACCAAGTTTCAACTTTTTCAACATCCCCTCTGCTTAAAACGCTGAGGGGGTACCCTGCAGTGACGAGCCTCTGAACTTGATGATAAAAACTATTGGCAGCCCTGTGGGTGCAAGATTTCTTCATGGCGTTACTGAAGCAAGACGCTACAATGCCTCTTTTTGCGAGCTTCGAATGAGAGGAACTGTATGGAAACAATGGTTTTTTGCTCCTAGGTTCAAAAGACCAGCACATACTATGTGCAACAGTGAAGTACAGGGTCAGGTCAAGAAATTTGATGCAGTCATCAACAAGTACTTCATGTGTCACTTCAAGAGGCGCAAGAACTTCAGAAAAAAACTGAAAGAATGGCATTAACTTCTTCATCAAAATTCACCGAATCAGATTTAATTAGAACCCGGTAGTCATCTACAAAATGGAAAACTCTTGCAGCATTTAAGCTAATGAGACGATTTTCAAGCGTCCTGTCAAGCATGGCTAAATAAAAATCATTGAGCAATGGAGCAATGCACGCTCCTATGCATATTCCTTTCTTTTGAATAAAAACACGGCCATCTCATTCAGCATAAGTGGACTCCAGGTATATGTTTGTAAGAGGGCCAAGAAGCTTTGTACGGAGATGCCGGAAGCATTCTGAAAAGATACCGGGTATGCCGGAAGCATTCTGGCATCTCCGTACAAAGCTTCTTGGCCCTCTTACAAACATACCTGGAGTCCACTTATGCTGAATGGGGTGGCCATGTTTTTATTCAAAAGAAAGGGATATGCATAGAAGCGTGCACTGCTCCATTGCTCAGTGATTTTTATTTAGCTATGCTTGACAGGACGCTTAAAAATCGTCTCATTAGCTCAAATGCTGCAAGAGTTTTCCATTTTGTAGATGACTACCGGGTTCTAATTAAATCTGATTCGGTGAATTTTGATGAAGAAGTTAATGCCATTCTTTCAGTTTTTTTCTGAAGTTCTTGCGCCTCTTGAAGTGACACATGAAGTACTTGTTGATGACTGCATCAAATTTCTTGACCTGACCCTGTACTTCACTGTTGCACATATAGTATGTGCTGGTCTTTTGAACCTAGGAGCAAAAAACCATTGTTTCCATACAGTTCCTCTCATTCGAAGCTCGCAAAAAGAGGCATTGTAGCGTCTTGCTTCAGTAACGCCATGAAGAAATCTTGCACCCACAGGGCTGCCAATAGTTTTTATCATCAAGTTCAGAGGCTCGTCACTGCAGGATACCCCCTCAGCGTTTTAAGCAGAGGGGATGTTGAAAAAGTTGAAACTTGGTCCTGCAGTCGACCACAGTACTAGAAGAAAAAATGTGTCTGTCATACCCTACATTCATGTTGTCTCACATAGGTAATTTGAGAAGAATTGGTAAGAGAGCCGTAGTAGATGTTGTGTTTTCAGCTCCTGTGAAATTGAGAAGTTTGTGCGCGCATGTAAATGGCCCCAAGTCAACTGAAGCTGAACCCGTCTGCACAGAAAAGCATGAGGTTAAATCTGTGAAGTGCGTAGAAAATCTGGTGTATTTGATCCCTTTGAGTTGTGGTGGTTCCTATGTTGGCCAAACTGGTCGTTGTTTGAGTGACAGGCTGAGGGAGCACAAAAACGATGTCAAGAATGCTGCCCACCACATCGGTGTTCACTGCCGTGATTGTTCTTGCCAGCCTTTATATGACAAAAGCAGGATTGTTGATAAACACAAAGGCCAGCTGACTAGGGAAGTTATCGAAGCATCTGAGATCCTGAAGTTGGGTCAGAGGTGTGTAAGCACCCCTTCTGTTGCTATCTTGCAGAAAGAACATGAATTTTTGCACACGTGTTAACAGTGTTGCTGGCGCCTTCATAAGCATGGCCTCCTGAATAAACATTCTGTTGTTAGCCAGCGCTGTGTATCGTCCCTTCTTGTCCTCTGGCCTTGTGCCATTGCACTGTTGCACAAGAAATCATGTCTGACCAACGTGCCCATCAGTTATTGTCCCATCGTATGCCAGGCACTGCTTGCCCAGCTCTTGCGTACAATGAACTTGAAAAATACAGCTTTTTCTTGCTGGATATATGGAGTCATCTCGTGAGGGCTCCACCAACTTATTTTCGAGCGAACTCAAACCAGCCTTACTGTTACTTTGAGGAAGCTGAAACTTTATAAGAACAAGGCCTGCAGTATAACGTAAATAAAGTAAAAAAAAAAGGACTCCAATTGTGACAGTGCGTGGTGATCTTGCCCTTGGGTGTAAATTCTAAAAGTAAGCAAAAGCACTGAACGCAACTGCTTCTTCCATAACCATGGGGCCAAAAGTGAATCCTGCACTTGATTCCGAAATTGTAATGTCCAGCAACAGGGACCAGCTCAGTGGCTGGGACATTTGGGTAATAAGCACACTTTCATAGCTTTTCAGAGGAAACCTCTAATGTTTCTATCACTGTAAAAGTAAAAAAAAAAGGGGGAAGGGGGAAGGAAAGGGGGAAGGGGAAGTTTGCCCACCACGCTGAGTAGGTCGTTCACGATCCATAAACAAGCACTCTGTTCAACCCGCATTTTTTTTTTTTTTCTGTCCATCTGTGTATCGAATGAATCAAGGACCAAAAATTTTTAAAAAATGCTGTGATCTTTCAAAACCAAATGCGTCCTCTTACCAGACTTCTGCATGGACTTTCCGCGCTGACACACCCGACCACCTGGCGACTTCTTTTGCAAGTGGTCATCCACGTGGGAGGGCAAGGGGTAAGGCAGGGGTGGCAGTGGGGGTTGGTGGTAGCTGTTCCTGTAGTGGAAAAAAAAAGGACTAATAAACAAAAGCATGCATGAAAGCACCAATTCTCAGCAGAGCAGGTAGCCTGCTTTTCTACCTGCCTAGTTTCTATTTTGATGTGCAGGGGTTGCCTCTCCCACTTCAACCTTTCTGCGAGCACTATGGCTTTAAAAAATCCGACATCGTAGGCGCGTCTTGCACCTCAACAGAAACATGCTAACACTGCAAGTTCGTGAAAAGCAAAAAGTAAACATATCTGATACATGTGGCAACATGAACTGGCTCACCCCCCAGCAGTCCCTGTTAGAAGCTGACAAGATGCATTACTAGCCCACACCAAGAAGATACAGGATATGACCTCTGCACAATCTAGCCCAAATCATGCAACAGTGCTAGCACTGCATTAGAGATGAGGTCTTTTTACCACCTCCTAAGGCCTATTTCTTTTTCTATGCTCTCAATGCCTACCAATAAGCCAACCTTTTACTCATTAAAGCTCAAAGCACCAAGTGCACTGGTTGAATTAAATTGCTCCAACATTCAAGATCTCCATTTTCACAGAATGCAGCTCTTGGCCTTGTACTCTGCTCCACTTCAAGCTAACATGCATAAAGGGATACAGTATTAAATTCTAGGCGGTCTAATTTTGTACTGGAACGAAAGCTGGCATTCCTAAGTCGACTGAAACCGCATCGTTTTTTGCATGATGTAAACTTCTCCTAGAGAGGAGAAAGAGGCTAGTCACTCCAGTGGGGAAAAGAAGCCATCTTCAACAGGGCGTAGCTAAGGAATGCACAGCAAAATTGTCTGACTGCACCACCAGGTACAACTCCATTATCAATGAGCCCTTACAAGAAATTTTAGTGCGTGTCCCCTCGATAATGCCATAGAGCCAGTGGAGTACAGTCGAGCCCTCTTATAACAAGCACGACTGTTACGCGCTGTTCGTTTGCTACATCCAAATGTCCGCTGTAGATGGACAGGTCACAATATAACTGACAACCGTAAGGTGGACTCCCGCGGTATACTACACAGTATCTGCGAGTAACTATCGGCTCGGCCACGTTCTCACGCCGGTTGGCACATTTTCGCGCTTTACGATCAACAGGGTGATCGTCACCATGCGTTTGGACCTAATGCACCACGCAATGAAAAGTCGCTTTTAAGTATGGGGCATGTATCAGCCAGACGCGAAATCTGTACCGGCCAAAATGCTCACTACTGCGGCTAAGGCGCTAAGATTTTGAAAGGACGTTGTCTTTACTATGCACTAATTAACCGGCAACAGCCTTTCGCCGAGCAGCATACCGATGCTGTGTGCAGGTGCAGCAGTAGCGGTGGCTGCCAGTACTCATGCACAGTAAACGCTCCACATGGTCCAAGCTTTAGCCACAGCTAGAGTCAATTTTTCAGCAAAACCGTGCACTCTGAGGTACTTAGTGAGCCTAGCACAGATGCAGTGTAAGAGGAAGGCCTTTTTTTTTGGAAAGCTCATATGCAGTGCTGATGTGCGCGAGGCACAACCGCCTATCTGCTCTTGGCCAGGAGCCATACAAGGTCGCAGATCTGACAAAGTAGGTGCTCGAGCTCTTTCAGCTTGTAGCGTTTAATCTGGCTTCTAATCTGCAATCAGTGCATGTGGCACAGGCAATAACTGGTGCAACTGACGGATGTGCTCCAGCGCAGGCGGAGATTGTGCCTCTTCTAGTTCTGTTCAGGCACGATAAGATCTTTTTATGACTCGCCATTAAAGATTCGCAGGGTCCCGCGTTTGAAGGGGGAAGACAAGTACACCTGACACCCCACGAGAGCGGCAAGGTCGTTCCCAAAGCAGGTGTTTGTATTTCCACAGTGCACAGTGCATAGAAGCAGATGCGATTTTGTGCACCAGTGGCAGAGTTTCTTCTTTTTCATCTTTTCTCCGCACAACCCGCATCCTTTTCACGATCTTCGCGCGAACAGCGAAAGCAGTACCGATGTTCGTGTAAGGCCACAATGAAAACCGTGCAGCATTCCCTGGGGCACGAGTTCCTGGTGACTGCGTGTTAGCTGAAACAGAATTTTGGGTTCACGGACATTCGTTCAATCTGTGATTCAGTGCCATCGCTCTAATGAAAATTTTTATAGTCACATCGTCTTTGTTCGTACTAAACAAATGTTTATTATAAGTGGGGCCGTTATAAATGGGCTCAACTGTATAAGAAAATGACCCAAATGGAATCAAGGGCTGTTTAAAAGGAGAACACTGTGTACCCCCAAAGATACAAATACACTGATTTGCTATTTTTGGCCACAATTCAATACACACGCCAGCTTCAGGTCCCATGTGACCATGTGAGTTAGCTTATGCATTTCAGCCTTTTTTTTTAATATTATTTTTCCATCACACAAAATCCCCACAGGAAATTTGGCTGCTTTGCAATTTGCCAGTATGCAGTTTCACACGTAACGTGTTGCAGTGTGCAAGATGTATTATGAAAGCCAGCGACTTGTGTGTGTGAAATCGCAGCATTCACGATGTTTCATGCTATTAGTCAAAATTATCTTGCTACGATCTCTAACCAGAAAATTGGGAAAATATTATGCACGTTTATTACAACTACCTGTAAGCATCAATAAAGCTGACTGCCATGTGGACACTGACAGTGTAATAGCATTCGTCTTAGTTCGCTACATTGCTCCTTATTTTGTGCAGACAAACAACGTATGCTTAAAAGATCAAAACCTAGTGTTGCTAACAACCAGAAAAACACGATTTCTCTGTATGCTATGAAGAAAAGCTAAAGACCTGAAACAAAAAAAAACTATCAAGAGCCCCACCTTACTCTGCACTCAAATAAACTCCAAAATGCAAAAAACTAGCCACAAGGCACGCCACAGTGGGGGGGGGGGGGGGCTCCAGACATGTTGCAAACATATGGGGTGGCAGGGGCACTTACTTCCTTCCATTGACAGGTGCCACAGATGTCAGCTTGTAGCCTATATGTAAACTGTTGACCTCCCTGAAAAGCAAACCCTATAGATGAAAAAAAAATTCACACAGAAACACAATAGTGGCAGGTAATTTCTCTGATGACAATCCTCTTCAATTTTTCAAGACTGTCTGCTGTCAACATTATTGCAATGCTAGCCTGTTCAGAGAATAATTCCATGGAGAGGTACAAAACAGTCATTCAATACTAATTTCAATTACAATCAAAGCAACAAGAACTTCACTTCTACACCTTGCAAATGATGCACTAGAGAAATCAAGCCATAACCAACTGACTAGCTGAGACTTTCAAGATCCAGGTGTAGGCAGACAAAAGTAAACGGAGCACACTATTGCCTTTAACATTTTTCATGCGTTATGTAAATCGAATTGCTAGCTACGACATGTGTATGCTAGTAGGGGACGTCAGTACACTTTCTCATGGACAAACAATATTTCGCCATTTACAACCGGGATGGCGTGACTGCATTTAGAACGGAATTGCATGCTCCGTTTGCTTATGTCTGCACCTGTGCATGCAATATGCATTTTTTTCAGCACTGCCGCATAGCATAAGAGACAAGAGCGGGTTTCACTGCTCTGCCTTAAAGATGACAACCCCAAAAGAACTTTTCATAAACCAGTGAAAAAAAGGTAAAAAGAAAGTGAAACACTCGAATTTCGGTGTCTCTCAGCTTGAAATCTCTCTGCTTTTTCTTGCCTCATAATTCCAGGTGCAATACCCCACTTCCAAAGACCACGTGTGGTCGCCGTTGCCAATGGTAACCCTGCCCTAACCACCTAAAGGGGCCACACCCCAATGACCACAACGGGGAACACAGGTGCTAATGTTACACAGGTGGCTGGTCTGTGAAAGCATAAGCCAGATGGAAGAGCTGCTGCAAGAAATGAAGAAGAGCTTACTTTGAACACTGTCAGTGGCAGATAAGACCGCATGATTTGGCTGTGACGGTCAAAGTTACATTCCACCTGCCAAATGCACTAACTTGCCATGCTCTAAGGGTGGTTTCGGGCCTTTTTAAGGAATACTTACACAGCGAACATGAAATGAAACTATGATTTTAAATTAGGTGCAGCATGAATTTGACAAAGCACGAACAGAAAACACAAAGAGCATCATCATACCACAGTGCTAACTAGCTACCAGGCTACCACACATTTAAGGAGCTTACCCTGCTAAAACAAACCCATCCGGAGGCTTTCTAGACTTGCTGAGAACAATAATGTCAGAAACTGCTTCACCAGCAGAGTCCCTTGCAACCATCTTGTAACAAAGGAGCTTTTTCTTCATGGCACGCTGGTCTGCAAAACAAAATATTGTCACGTAGTGGCAACTGCAGTCCGGAGAGCAGGGATACAACAAAAATGTCTTCTAAACAAAACTGTTTATTTGGGCTGACTTGCGCCCACAATCGACTGAATCACTCTACGGTGGCATAGCAACAAGCGTGCTCGGCGGTCGTCGAACAGAATGCCCGCAGCTGTCGGCCGTGCTCTTTTTAAAGCTGACAGCGAACTTTCGAGATAGAGCTTGGAAAGTTACTAGAACATTCTGGAACAACATAGAAATGGCTCCGCCTGGATGCAATCAATCGAGATAAATCTAGGCGCGTCTTGCATCAAAAACAAAGTGATAAAGCGCCGCGCCAGCAGCTTTGAAGAATGAACAAACACTACAAAGATTCGTGGCAATATATGAATGACAGCATAGAACAGTACCACAGCTGGCAATCCACACACCTGTATCCTTCGTAGAATTCATGACTATGTGACCCTCAGGTGGCACTTCCTTGTCACCCACGACCAACAAAGACTGGATGCATTCTGTATGCTGCATGAAAAAGAAAGTGACTTTCAGAAACATAAAGACTGTACTCTGGACATGTTAGTAGGCAAGCTTCATAAACGGGGGAGAAAAAAAAAAACAGAAAAAAATTCCCTTCCCTTAGTCCACTAATGACCTTTGGCTGCGTGCTGGTCACATGCTCTTTTGAGGCTCAACACTCCCACTCGGCGCCACGCGAATGAGGATGCAGCAGAAACACTGCTGGGTGACTCCCACTTGTGGGAATGGCTGGTGCGCACTTTGGAAAGCTGGCTTCGGTCTCCCATCCCCGAGGCCAGAATTCCAAGTGCTGCAGCACTAATAATAATCATTTTATAAAATATAAAAGCTCATACACTTACTACAAACGAGGAGCTATTAATCTGATCAAAATGAAGTGCCAAACTGTAACAGTTAAAAGGGTAACTACAGTAGAACCCCTCTATGGCAAAGTGATCCAGACAAGCAAAAATCTTTACTATACCAGGGTCTTTACTGTATCACTTGTTGGTGATGACGTGGCTCTGAGGATGCTCTCTGGTAATTAATTGGCTACTCACTATAGATAGTGTTGGTTTAAAAAGAAGCACTCACAATACCTTCCATTCTGCTCTTATTGTCCCCTTATGTGATAATTTATTTTCAGTTACCACATTTGCCCAAATACAGTGCAGCTACGAATATAAAGCAAGTTTGAGTTCAAGTGGAAACAAAAGTTTTGAGTGAACATTGCACCCTTTTCCACAGCCTCAGCATCATTTAAGATGTTTTATGGTTTATGGGGGTTTAACGTCCCAAAGCGACTCAGGCTATGAGGGACGTCGTAGTGAAGCGCTCCGGAAATTTCGACCACCTGGAGTTCTTTAATGCGCACTGACATTGCACAGTACACAGGCCTCTAAAATTTCGCCTCCATCGAAATTCGATCTCCATGGCCGGGATTGAACCTGCGCCTTTCAGGTCAGTAGACGAGCACCATAACCACTAAGCCACCACGGCGGGTATCGCTGTTTTAAGAGGCAATAGTTAAGAAACGCGAGCGACACAGTTGAGGCACAACGGTTCCGGTCATGAAATGCTGCCGTGCCTCCGTTTCTTGCCGCCGCTTCCCCATGTTTCACACTGCTGTGCTGTGAATGTTCGCCCTTTAGTTCCCTTCCCTACTCTTCACTGCACTTTTACTGTCTTTCCTTTCTTAGCAACCCACGCCACCTTCTTCCTAGATTCATAACCAGCTTTACTTTTTTTTCCCGGGCGCGCCGCGCACTTTGCCTCGCGGCCCCAAGAACTTCCAGAATTTGGATTTTCCTTATAGTTCTTGAACTGAGTAGTGAAGCTATCTCAAAGAGCACCGTTTAATTGTGTTTGGTATCCAATTTGCTTCCAAATGCTGTTCTCATTACGCAGGAAGCGCGTCGCCACGGTCAGACGCTCTTTACTATAGCTATTTCTTTGAAAAAAAAATCTACTATAGCAAAAAAAAAAAGGTACAGTCATCTACAGAAGATGAAATGGGACCGCAGTTTCACTCTGTTATAACTGAGCTTTACTATAGCGGGGTTCTACCGCATTACATTTTAGGCAACTGCTTTGCTGGTTAAACACTTCTGCCATTTTCTGATGTCTGTAAAGGGTGATAACACTATGTCAACAGAAATTCTTCAGCAGACAAGGGAAGGGAAAAGAGGTGCTCGTTATGATATGCATGATGGAAGCCAACTATCACTGAAACCAAGAAGCATAGGGATTTTTTGTTTCTTGCTCTTTGTGGTGTTGATTCATTGGAAATTAATAGTGTAATTATTTTTTGGCTTAAAAATAACTGAAAAGAAAGCAGAAGAAAAAACAACCACATGCCACCAGTGGGATCCGAACCTGCACCATAAACTAATTACACTATTTACCACAAATTCCAAGAAAAAAAAATCCCTATGCTCCTTGGTTTTTGCCGACTGTTGACTTCCGTCATGCATGTCATAGTGAGCACCTCTTTTTCCTTCCCTTGTCTGCTGAATAGTTTAATGAGGGCCTTGAATGTGGCCGCCTTGATGCCAAAGGTAGTAGTATAAGAGGGTTCTCGCACAGCTTACAACCTCGCTGTTCAATCACGGTCCTATGTGGCACTTGTGGTAATACATGACGTACTACGTCCATCGCAATGGACAAGGGTGGCGCTGTTAAACACTCTCAAGGTTCGCTTACACTATATATAAACACCCCAGAAAGCAGAAGATTGGACAGCCGTCACCATAGCTCAGTTGGTAGAGCACTGGACGCAAAATTCGGAGGTCGTGGGTTCGGATCCCACTGGCGGCATGTGGTTGTTTTTTTCTTCTGCTTTTCTAATCAATTACCTCTAAGCCATAAAATAACTACACTATTAATTTCCAATTAATCAACACCACAAATTGCAAGAAAAAAAATATCCTCTACGCTCCTAGGTTTCGATGACTGTTGGCTTCAGTCATGTATGGCAAGGGAAATGTCTTTTAGCTTGAAAAAATACATTTTTTAAACATTGTTAACAGTCTTGAATATAAGAAAAAGCTGGTGCATGGAATTAAATTAAAGGGGCTAATGCAGTAACAATGGTGGGAATGGCCAAAAGTGTTTTGAGGAGTCTTTGCAGCAGGAGTACAACACAATAAAAACGTAAATTTATACTCTAATCCCTGGAAAGACTTAGCAATAACTCGCGCCGAGAAGGTCGCACACAAGAAATTTTTATTTTATTCGGCTCTCATGACAACCGCAAATCTAGGGAAAGTAAAATATTTCTTGTTTGTGAAAAATCTTGACAGTCTGGTGTGTGAACTGAGAAGTGGCACTCATCGCACTCCCGACAGCTTTCAATGTATTTCCCTGGGTTCTGTACACTAAACTTTTGCGTGATATTTTCTGCTGTGCCATCACGTGGAGGTATTTGGTGATCAAAATGGTGCCATTGACAAGCCTCGAGATTCATTTGGGATGGAGCTATGCCTGTTTTCCTGCACTCTTGTATTGGGTCAACACAGCCGCGTGAACAACTTTTTCAACAAGATAAAAATTTTTTCTCGGCGTAGCACAATCTTTTTCAGTCACTTTTGGTAGAATATATAGCTGATATAAACTGCCAAATACATCACAGTGACGAATACTTCCATGCACACTTTCGGATTTCAAAGCAAGAACCGAAAATGAAATTTTGACAAAAATTGCCTTTTCTTTCACATGCATGCCCCCTTAGTAGCGTATGGTCACTACAATAAGGGAGTAATTACTCATTGGCACCCACCCGAGCGCAGCCATACGGCTACAGAGGAAAGCTATACAGCTTTCTGCTCCGACTGCTCCGGTGAAGCGGTGGTCCTGGGTTCGAACCCCGGACCAGGACGAATTTTTCTTTCTTTAACTACGAAGTTTCTGAGAAAGCTGTATAGCTTTCCTTTGTAGCCGTATGGCTGCGCTCGGGTGGATGCCAATGAGTAATTACTCCCTTATTGCAAATCTACTCCACCTTGGGGGATTCCCCTAAACATTTGACCAGTATGGTCACTACCAATGTTAACTTCATTCAGCCTTCAAGAAAGATAAGCGAACTGCCTCTACTGTTAACTCCTTTAACCCTTTCAGTGCCAGGTATTTTAGGAAGACCTGCTACCTGTGTGCCGGGGGTTGTGTAGTCGCTTTTGTCACTAACAAAGCCACTGCAGTCACTGAATTCTTTAGCTGCACTGTTATCAGAGTCTGACTTCGCAAATAATTTGACTTTCAGCATCCTTCAGATACCGCATTTCTCTCCCAGTGCACCTGCCAAGTTAGAACGAAGGGGATAACGAACCACTAAAGCAAATACTACAGCGGCACCTGATCTAAGAGTATGCGTCGACGTGAATTTTAACAAATGCTCCATAACTGAGATGGCAGGACCAGTCCAAGGCTTTTTCGAACCTGAGTAAACTCGGGAGTTGTAAGGAGCAGGCACAGGATGCACCACAAGCATGCTCGCGCAGTGCAAGGAGTATGCACAGTTTGCCCAAGTTTACTCGGGCATGGCACTCAAAGGGTAAAAGCAAGTGACAATTGAATTTTAAGGGCCAAATTTAATGCCACAATGGAAAGCCAAGGTGCCTGATTCTACGACTTCATTAAGAGCACCATAGGGCATTTTTAAAGACAATTTTCTTTACCAGTAGATACACCCGTTCTTGGGTACCATGATGTTGAAATCATTAAAGGGAGCCCAATATTGATTTCATGCCGGCAAAAGTAAGGAACCAAAGTGGATATGGCCCCAGCTACCAGATAGTAATTTGACGGTTATGACAGTGTGTGTGTTTCTACACACAAACCCATTAGAGCACGTGCAAAACACGGTGGTGCCGTCTAGTGCCAACAACTCAAAGCACTTCATCTGGCAATGCAAAGGGAGTGCCACTTTTCAATCTACACTTTTTTACATCGACATAATGAGGAGAGCATAAACTACAATGAAAGGTAGAGCAGAGAACCTGCTCATTTTTCTTGCTGCTGATCACCACCCGATTCCAGCCAACAAAAAGACCTAGGCTCCACACTCAAAAATGGTGCCCACGATATCCTGTGCACACCATCTATACGATGCAAGATCTTTTTGTTTGCACTATAATATTGCAACACATTCTGAGCAGTTGTCACTTCATTTAAATTGTACCAAGGGCTTTAGTGCGAACCTGTGCACGCCTTCCTCAGGATAAGGTCATCTGATATGGCTATGCGACAAGGATATTTGAGTTACAAGAGAAACTTCGAAGGCTAGAATTAAATTTTTTGTTTAAAACATTAACCACTACATTCGAAAATTTTGTTACACCACACAGCATTTCCTCATACAGAGTGAGTCAAAGAAAGAAGCTTTAAAAGATGCAGGGCATCCAACTCACATCCAATTCTTAAAAACTTCAATGTTATTATTTTGTACAAGTAAAGTTGAATCAAGTGCTGCACAAGTAACCAGTACTGCTTTGCTTGGTGCCTCAAGCGAATAATATTGTGCCTTCAAAAAGGCACTAGAGGCTTAACTGACACTGTCTCCAAAAGTGGCCAGCCTCTAACACAAAAAGGGCAACTCCAACGCCTGAGAAACCATGGAAGGGCCTGCAGCTAGTGGCGCTTCGAGTAAATACTTCAACAGCAACAGCAGAAAAAGATTAATTCAAGGTGGCATTGAGCACACAACTACGACTTGCCTAGACAGCTCCTACAAGTTAACCCGACTGCTATGAGAGCCATGCTCTTCTCACAGTGCGAAAATTTGAGCAAATGGAGAAAGGGTGCGACTGCATAACTTTCGACTAACACTAAGCATTAAAAATATTTTTAAAAAAAACGCTCGCAAGAGCAGCTTACATGCGCCTTTGAGTAGCAGATGTATCGAGTAATTCGTCGGCCGAAGAAACGATCCTTCCAGAGGTCCGCATCAGTGTCTTGGTCAAACGTCTTGTCCACCTAAAGTAAAGGGCTTCGTCGGTGAAAAAGCAAACTAAAGCGCTTGCTAAATATGAACGAAGACTACGGTACCACATGGTAGCCTGGAGGACAATTCTGTGGATCTTCAAGGATGCACACGTCGGTTATGGGTAAATCATCAGGTAGCACTTTGAGGAGGTCCTGCATCATTTTCTAAGGCGGCCGCATTCGGCTGAAACGGAAGACACAAGATTACTACGACGGTACATTACTATGACTGTACGCGTTACTTTACAGCACTGCCGATTCGAATCAGACACTACTCATAAGTCGTTTACGAGACCAGAGCCGCGCAGACACCGCGGGTGCGCAAAGCAAGAATTCATAACCTCAAAGCAACACGATCCGAAATACCGAGCACTGGATGTCATAACAACGCACTCAGCTTATCCACAGAAAAAAAGGCCGGCCGCACATAACTTACAGATACAGATATACACAGGACATACACGGTACTAAATAATAACGTGAATATTATCACGCTCTTGAAATGCTGCACAGCACGTCAGGATCACACCACTACCAACAAAGTGTTTACATCTCAACACACCTCCTCATGATCTATGCCTGCATATATAAAAAAAAAACGAAACGCAAGCATAGCCAAACGTTTCTTTAATAGAGGACGCTAGCAGTGGGAGCGTATTTTTGCAAGACGTTTATTGCGTTAATGAATTAAAAAAGAAAAGAATACAGTTCTTCAAATTATGTAATTTATTACATAGATTTAAGTATAGTAAGTAATAAGTATCCTCATAGTGATGGTTCAACAGCGCAAACACACACAGACCAAGAAGGAGACAAGACACACGCTAGCGCTGTGTGTGTCTTGTCTCCTTCTTGGTCTGTGTGTGTTTGCGCTGTTGAACCATCACTATGAATCGACACCAACTAGCCCAATCTGCAGTTCTTCTACAATAAGTATCCAACAAAAACAACATAACTATACAATCGTTGAGCGGTGTTTGCCGTGGTTGTGGTGTTTTTTTTTTTTTTTTGCACCACTAACCTTACAAATGATCTTGTTTCATTTCATACCTGGCTATCGATTTACTTATCCTTGTTGACATGACCTTAAACGTCCTGCAGAGCACAAGGAGCGGCAAAGAGCGTGGCGCAGATATTTCAACCGGGCCTTGAGCGCTGACAAGAAGCCGCGAATGAATGCAGTTAATGGGCTTGAAGGCGTATCGTCCCGGAAAAAAAAAATGCATTTCCCGTTCAGCCGAAGTGTGCTACTTTTGCCCAATAAAACGACCCTATGACCATGCCCAGGTCCGTACGTGTCTCTTTGCTTACACTGGTCTCAAAAGAACGTTCCTGAATTTCGCACTCCACTGTGGCAGAGAGACGTTAAAGAAGTCTGACCACGGCGTGCAGCAAACAAGCTGGCCTTCGCGGTTTGAATCCACGTCCCATTTCTCACCGTAACCTGAGCGGTGAGAAGAGGATCGTTGCGAAGAAGCGGGCCACTGTTTATCAGCACAGGCCCGGCGTAACTAGCGTACGAAAGGTTCCCATGTTTTCCTTCGTTGCATACTGAGTGCGTCTCGGTTCAGCTTAATTGCTAGAAGACAAGTACGCAGTAAACGACTTTATCACGCTAGTGCGGCAGTAATTTGCACCCTGCAGCGTTTCGCACGGAGATCTCACTTTTCTTTTTGCGTGCACAATGAGCCAGATGTTCTCAAGTTAACATGCGCAACCTGGTTCTCTAGTTCTTGCCCGGTGCTACTTTGCATGTTAATTCGGCCGCGAAGTGATGCACGGCGCTGCCCTTGCAAGGCGGCAGATGATCGAGGATAGGCCGTATCGCGGGCAGACCTATGCAAGCAGGCCGAGTCGCCGAGCCCACAACATGCGTGTGGGCTCCAAAGACCCAAAGACAGTGCAGCCTCCGTGCAGGTGTATCAGGCAAACCGTGTGCACAAAGGCGAAACCAGCAGTGCTTATTTTTTACTTATTTTTACTTGTTGCACTTGCTGTGAACCACGTGCTGTGAACCACCTCGATGGATCGAATGGACTTGATAACGCATGTTTTGGCCGGATGCTTTTCAGGAGTCTGGCCACCGCGGTGACACGTCATCTATTCATCTGCGGGCGCGTCACTGCCGGCAGAGTAGAAATGTTCTTCGCGTAACGAAACTTTCCTTGTGTCCTACAGGAGCCGTTCTCATTTTACGTGATTCCTTTGGTCGCCGATCGCTTCAACATGGTGCTTATGACGATGATTGCCAGAGTAACCGACGGGTTGCCTCTGTCTGCGTCTGTTCAAGATGATCAGCAGGTATGCGTGTCAGTACCGCTGTCGTTAAAAACAGTGCTTTCCTTGGTATTTTTTTGCATATGTCATGTTTTGTATGAGCTTATTTACTTAAACTGAGTTATCTTCCTTCATGCACAGTTCATTATTTCTGGAGTTTTCATTTAAAGTCCGTACCAGTTTCTTGAAAGTATGGTGGAGAAAGGAATAAGTTAAATAACGCCCTGCTTTCGTCAGGGTAACCGAGACTGTTTGTTGCCAGTGTTTCACCATGTAGTCAGCGTGAAATTGCTCGTGAAAACTTGTCGCGATTTTATTTTTTTTTTATTTTTTACTGTTCATTGCATCTGGCTGCGATCTACGCTGCCTTCTTGCTTTTCAGCAACATGGCGTAGGATACACGGAATACCAGAACCAGGCAAAGATGCTATTCAAGAAGCTAAATAATCAGTCGTTTTCACGATCAACCATTGAAACAGGACCGTACAATTTTCAGTGAGTCCAGTCTTTTCACTGATTTTCACGTTACGGTTCTCTCCGTTTGAACTCGAAGAACGAACTTCATTCAAGGACCTGTTGCGATGAAAACGAGACTCGCCTTCAGGGTAGTGCGATATAACAACGTCAGTACCGCGCAACTTATTGGTCCAGGGCTGTGGGCAAAATGACAGTCGGTATTTTTGAGGAGTGACCGCTCAGTGCGAAGGCGTGTAGCCGGAAGTCTTGCGTTTATGTGTTTGTGCCTCACTTTTGCACATCTGTGCCTAAACAGTGCGAAGTAAGTAATGTGCACTATAATGTGAAACTAACAATTGCTGTTCAAAGGTGGACATTGAATCCCGGCACAGAAGCAGAAGGTGTATTGTCTATAAGCTGCTCGCTTGGTTCCACACCAGATATGTCAGGCATGTTGGGTATGTCAGACATATCTGTTCATTTTCATTAATGACACAAATTGAAGCCTTTTTTTTTTTTTTTAGCAGTATGAAATATGTATCTTGTTGCTAGGCTAGGCCAACATAGGCTTGGATAGGTAGAAAATAAAGATGCGTGTCATGCATACCTAGGAAAGCTGAATGTGTCCTGCATATGACTGACTGTGATGTCAATGCAAGTTAAGAGATGCCCAGGTGGTCTAAATTAATTCGGAGCCCTCCGGGTGTACCTCAAGGTCTGTGTGTCGCTTCGAGACTATTAACCTCCATGGTTTATAATTAAATAATAGTTTTAACGAGTGACTGACAAACACAGTCTGTATGTTTGGCATACTCTCAAATACAGGAGATAGCCTAATTAGTTTCTGGTCAAGGTGGGCCAGTGTCGTAGCAAAAATGTATGTTGTAGAACAGAGTATGGAATTTGTTCTCCTCGATTTCAGTGCCGATTAGCCACGGGGCAGTTTAAACCATTTGCTTACTTTAGAAGCTTGACCTGTGTGCACCACTTGTTAGATGAACAACCTAATGTAGCCTTCTTATGCTGTATTTCATTGTTTCGAATAGTTTACTGCAGAGAGCCAATGAAAAACACCCTTATGCAATGTCTGGATAATGCTTGACAGGCAGATGTCCTTTTTTTTTTTTTGTTTAGGTGCATAGGCATTAGGCAGTCAACTAAGTACCTTTCCACTTAAAACTGTTATTGAAACATGCAAAATGTAAAAGCTGTGTACACACTCATTACCACCAACCAGTTTCTCTTTTGTGTAGAGGTAGTTTGATGAAACCCTTTGACCTTGCCTTTAATAAAAAAATTTAAATAGGTACCAAGTTGACTTTAGTACTGTGGATTTTTAGTCATCGGTGTATGCAGAGGGCCTGTAAAAGCAATTAATTTGGGTTGCTTTCAAGGACACTGACAGCAATAGTCAGCAATGTAGCTTACCAGTATGTAACCTTTTTTAGTGCTGACTCATGTCATAAAACTATCAACAAGGTGCAGAAAAGGCTATAAAATACAGAACTAGAAGTGTCAATGCACTTAGTTGATTGCAGGGTTCGCTGTTTTACTGCTATGGCTGCCAAATATTGGTGCTTTTATTCATGATGATTCTGGGGTCACCTGAAACTAAAGTGGGGCACCGTGATGTGCATTTCTGGAGCACAGGGTTGGGGCAAGAGTGATTATAAAGTGCACTGCCAATACTTGTAACTGGTACCGTACCTTGCCCTGAAGCAATGTGCTTGGCATCAGTGATGTCCTGAGAATACGTGCACCCACACATGCATGTCAGGCTTCCAATATTAATGAATTTTTCTGGATAAAAGGCTATTGCACAGTGTAGTACAGTTCTCCAGATTTATTCTGACCACCTGAAAGACTATTCCGTGCGTAGGATTTTTCATATTTCTGGTTGATTTTACTGAGATTAGGTGATAATTTTCCTAAATTAACACACTAGCTCATTGTGATTGAACAACTTCTTTTCTTACTTAGGGCACAATACTGAACTTTGGTTGTGTTCTAATAATATAAAGATACCGCATCCTTGAAAACTTCAATAAACACCCATGCAGTGGTTCAAAATTTGACCATTCGCCCCTGCATTCCTTCTTAATACTTCTTTCCTTTCTCCAATAGGTGAAAAGTTGATTAGGTTAGGTTAGGCAGATTTCAAATAACTTGGTCAAGTCTAAAGTAAAAAGATATGCCTTATTGCTTCAGGTGCTGCAAAAAAGAGTGCATGTTTCATTTCAACATTTCTCTCGTTATTTGAGTCCTTGGCTCAGTTCAGTTGCACTCTACAACTCTAGTAGATTTTAGTGCGGTAAAACTTGGCCGTTTCCCCACATTCAGCCATTGCCTGTTTGTTTGTCCGTCTGAAGCCAGTTTTGTGGCAGGCTGCTCACCTGCCTCACACATTGTCCAACAGTTTCATGGACTTGCTTTACCTATAGCCTGCCTAGTTGGTGTAGTTGTAGCAAGGCAGAGCATACCTCTTCTGCACTTTGTGGGCACCTAGAAAAGGTTGATCTCAATGAGGCAGAAAGCTTAGTTGAAGACCTATGCTTGCCGCCGCCTCCCATTATTTAGTAAAGCTTGCTTAATGGAAGCTGGCCACATTTTGCGCGAGAGCCATCACACACCTCGTTTGTAGTGGTGATGGCAGACATGGCACTGAACGTCTTACTAGTTTATGCTGCAGAGCTGTGTCGTTTAAAACAAATATCTGAAGATTAATGTTATGTGCCTTTTTTTTAGGAACTAAGAGCAATGAAACATACGTGAAGTGCTATGGTGCAAGGCTGGAGCGAACAAAATGGAATGCATTACTATGATTCAATTGCATTGGCATGGAAATGTAATCAAGCTCCTGGTTCATAATATTTGCATCATTGTGTGCTGCTGCAGTACACGTTGAAGCACTGTGTTTCCTTTGGTTTTGTGTGTGTTGGGGTGCTCTTAGGCACTGTTTGGAGCACTCAGTAACAAGGCATAATTAGCTTGTGTGCTTAAGAGTTTTGAGTTTTTAAAAGTTTTTTGGAATTGGAAGTGTGTAGGAAGTATGGGAGCTCTTCTTGAAAAGGCATGCAACTGGCTAGCAAGTTTTTAAATAATCAAAGCGCAGTAGATCCTGCTTCAAGATTGTATCCATTGTCTGCACTGACAGTGTGCACACTCTGCATTGAAAGCCCTGATTACTGAAAAAGCAACCACACAAGAGTTGCAGCTGGAATGTAGGTACAGCTTTGCACCATTCGAATGCTTCAAGGTTATGTTTCACAGTTTGGTCGCGACATGTGCAACAAGTTAGATTAAACAAAAAAAATGCTATATAATCTGGCTTTCCCCAAAAGTGTCCTCGTGGACGACATGACTACAGATGACGCATCCTTGAGAGTGCCAGTCTCAGACCACAGGCTTATTCTCCACCTGGGGTAGTTTTGCGGTAGTTTTTGCAGTAGATTTTGGTTGTGATATGCTGTAATGACTTCAGCATTGTTTACACTAGGAGAAAGTCCGTCATACAGTGTTGTAAAAAAAAGCAGCTATGCATTCACGAAATTCTTTTGGTAAAGAGCCCACACTACTTATGTGGCAGAAGTGACTTTCTATACCTTTCATTGGCTTTATTCAAGTTCTGTGCCAGTGGTAGATAAAGAGCTAGGACATGCTCTTGTTTCTTTTTTTCTTGTGATCTTCATGGAAGTTTAGCACAAGATGATTTGGTACTGGCCACCAGTCATTGTGGGTTTTCAGTGCAGTGAGTAAAGCAGAACATTGCTTTACTGCAGTGCTTCTATTATGGACTTGCTTTAGAAATTTCTTGAAAGAAATCATCATGTGCTCATGTTTTGCATGAGAAGCAGTGTCCCCATCTTATTAGCTTACATGTTTGTTTTGTTTCTTTCTTTTCAAGCTACATGATTGAGAATGGAGTTTGCTATCTAGTACTCACAGAGAAGTCTTTTTCGAAGAGGCTTGCATTTTCTTTCCTCGAAGATCTGCAAAATGAGTTCAACTCTCGGCATGGCTCAAAGGTCAATTCTGTGAACAGGCCATACAGCTTCATTGAGTTTGGTAAGCTGTTGCATGAATCTTATGTTCTTGCGTCTATTGCCAACTAGCCAGCAGTAATGGCTTGAACAGAGTGCATACTTTTTCTTTCCACCTCCAGATACCTACATTCAGAAGGCAAAGAAGTCGTACATGGATTCTAGGGCCAGAAGGAATTTAAGCAGTCTAAATTCTGAATTGCAAGATGTTCAGCGAATCATGGTGCAAAACATTGATGATGTACTCCAAAGAGGATCAGTTATTTCAGGTACCCTCCATTTTTGTATCATAGTTCTAATCTTCTTTTCCGGATCATTTCCACTTTATTTACAAACTTTGTCCTGCAGTGCATAGCATTGGGAGAGATTTTTAGGAAATTTTTTGGAAAGATAACACAGTATTCGTAATGTTTCCAGTGTGCTTTGAATTTTTTTTCTGCATAGAGGTTGCTTTGTTGCTGGAAGTGCTTGCATTTTTATGACAACTAGCTTTGTAGTATGGGCCTTTTGTAATCACTTAGTCAGTTAATTGCACTATATCATCTTAGGCACAAATTTCTCTAAACATACTCCAAGCTCTCCTAGCTCTGCTTTCCCCAGTTTACCAGCAGTTTATGCCTATAAGGTTTGATGGTGAGCTCGCTGGGAAAATTTTTGCTGGGATGGCTAGTTCCATGAAACTTAACATCCATAGTTCGAGCTTTGAATGTTACATGTGTGAAACATCTGTTTTGTTTACCTTGCTTTGGCATTGATCATTTTTTGCCTGAATGTTCTGCATTGGTGCAGTGCGCTAATGCAAAGTTCACATAAATGATGGGTACCTTTGCTGTTGGTTCCTGAAGCCCTAGGTGTATCATTTTGTATTAGCAACGGTGATATGAGCTGCATGACTCCTTTGTTATGCAAGAAATAATCTTTTTCATCAAGGAAATTAAAGCACCTATTCACATGCATTCCCTGAGGGTAGAGAAAACTTGGCATCTAAATTGTAATGTGATAACTGCGAGTATGTCTGTGACTACGTGAACACTAGCTTAAATTCGAGGCAAATCATATGCTATGAAATAAAGAAAAGGTCATCTTGCAAGTTAATACACCAGTGCTTATCTGGTGCCTCCTTCCAGTAGTGCAGTGTTTGCATTTTTGACAGCATACTTGTGTTGTTGATGGGTGATTTAAAGCTTCCTGAAATTTTCTGCTGATAGTAGCAATATAAGCTTTTTCTTTGTTTCCTTGTTATACATCAAGCACACCATGCAGGAATGTTCCAGCGTTGTCGTGCATAATGGAAATTTGAGAACACGTGGGCATATTTGAATATTTTAGAGGCTGCGCTTGTGCCATCGGGAATAATGGTAGCCGGTAGTGAATTAGTTGGAATTTTACAGTGTGCAGCATGGCATGTGAAATTGAATCACGGTTTGTGTATGGGATATAGTATACACAGGGCTCCAATGGTGTGCTAATGAGGAATTTTTTTTTTTTTTTTGTAAACAGACTTTACACAAAAAAAGCCAGTGTGATTATGAGCTAAACTACAGCCTCCTTTGGCATGGGAAACAGTTGTGGAACTGCATTTACGTGTGGCTGAACATAAATGGGTGGTTCCACGTAAGATTGAACAAAGGATGGCTGGTCGACCTCTTAAATTTATTTGGAACTTTTATATATTGTTGCCTGATCACTGGACAGAAGGCATCCACAATTGGTTTTGTTCCAAACACTTATTAAGTCTCCAGCTGCCCGAATCGCGATTTCAGGGTTTGTTCTCAGGTTGTTGAGCGTTGCTTGGTGCTTGACGAGTTATCCAACACCGTTACTAAGAATATTCATTGGGTATTGGGACAATCGCTCTTTCCAAACTCAAAAAGCTGGTATCTATTTTTTAATGTCTGGCGGCTCCATTACTGACATACGTCAGCTTGGAGTACACCGGCAAGTTGTCGTCCATCTATTCTCTCATTTCTTTACAGCCAAGCAGGCGTGAGTGGAGTTGTGGCTAAAATCGTAGCTAACAAATGCGAAACTGATGGTAGATTTTCTCGTTGTGACCACAGATGTAAATACTGACACTTATTTCTTTTGCCAGTGATATGCCTGAACCTCATCAGGAAGCACGGCAGTCCAGTTTTTAGCAAAATCGAAGTGGAATACAATGCTCCCATGCTGTGTGCATTGCTTTTCCTCTTAGATCGCTTTACCTTGAGTCTTCCTAATGTGGTTGTGCATGATCCATCTTGCCACTAAGAGCCGAAGATGATTAAGAAAATTTCTTCGTCCTCTGGGAAGTAATTCTCTGCTGTTTACGATAGGCCACACACACACACACACTACACACAACCTTATATTGGCAAAAGAAGACAAACCTGTTTGTGGAAAATGTGGAGGCAAACTAACAGTTAATCACATTTTATACTCATGCACGAAAGTCGAAAAACTAAAAAGTATTTTGCTCAGTTTTATAATGAACAAATTCCTTTACACCCAATATTACTCTTAGGTGAAGATGAAATAGTTGACAGGTCTTGTGTGTTTAGCTTTTTAATCGATGCAGGTTTTCTCAAGAAACTAAATTTTTACGTACTGTGTTGCTTCATTTCTCCATACACCTCTGCCACCTTCCCATTTCTGAGAAAAAAGTCGGAGGCTTTTATCTGATTGGTTGGGAGGCTCAACATCCTTGTCTAACCATGGATGGCTGCTGAGGCTTCCCGGCCTCCTTTAAAGCTTCTACTGTTAGCCAGTTATAAAATTTCTTTCCTCTCTCATTGCTAAGTAATACAAACCAATGTTTTAGTCCCTCTGCACCACCAATGATTTTATTATTTGTATAAAATTCAGCAAAACACAATTTCCCTATAGTACCTTGAGTTTGGCGCATGATGGCCTTAGTTGCCTATGTGCCATAAAACATAACACAACATACAATTAATAAACAAAGTTTGAACTATTTTTTGAGATTACCGCCTGACACTAACAGGAATTATCAGGCTATTCAATTTGGTACGGAATTTACAAAAGCAATCTTCAATAATAAGAAGTAAATGCCACTCAGAAATGACCTCTTCCTCCTTCGCAAATTATCTGCCATCAGTATAATATAAACATCACAATAGCATTGCAATTAAAAGACAGAAGACAATTTCTACTTTAAACTAGCTCTGAGAGTTGATAAGCAAGGGTGTTTTAAGCTGTGCATACCTAAACCATGTGATGAACTCAGCTGATTGCTAACAACAGGGCCTAGTTGCATGGGGTCTCCAGCCAGGATCACATGTCCGCCTGTACCAGCGCAGCCAGGATTCCAAGGACTAATGAGGCCCGCTAAGGGAATAACACACTCAGGCTCCAAGGCTTGCCCAGCTTCATCCACTACAATATGAGTGAAATGGTTGTCACGCAAGCCAGCTTCCATCAACCTGCGCACAATGCGAGTAATTGGCCATCTCCCACATAGCAATAAACCAACTCTCCACTAAAGCCAAAAACCACTCAGTCAATGCAGAGATGCCCCTTTTTGGTGCAGTAGTTTTTTTTTTAAATATGAAGCAAGCAATTCGTACAAAAGTACTGTGTTATGCACTACATTTTTAACTTGTTGCATTCGTGCCAACAATTTTACTATTAACGGTGCATACCATTGAAACTGAAATACATCTATCTTTCTATTCTAATCAGCTCAAACTTGATTTTCTGTCATAATAAGCAGAAGGACTACAGAAGTCGTTCAAACACTGCAAAAGCGTGGGACCCCCCCACCTTAAAGGCAAATTCATGTTTCCCTGAAGCAGTATACCATCATTTTGCAACAAACTAACTCATGATGCATAGGTTTAGGCCTTTTTTAATGTACTATAGTAGCACCTGGCTTCGCAACAACCACAAGATGTGTGCGGAACTTGCTTAACTTGTCTCATTCAGTAGAGCAAAAGTAGCCCTCTCCCCTGCTTTAAAATATAGCCAACCCTTCACCCCTCCACCTAGTGGCACCAGCACATTGAAATATGGAATAAAACATGTTTTCTTTCATTCATATAATTTAGTGAGTACAGGCTGAAAGTTAGTTTAAAATTTCTAATCTATGCATAACATTTTTTGTTTCCCGCTCCTATGAGATATGTGTAACCATGGCAGGCACTGATGTAGCTAATATTGGTGTCAGCGCATAAGAGTGGTCTTGCCACGCTTAGATGCTTCAGTCTACCTAGCCTATCCGTGCATGCCAAGCGTTCCATTTTCTCTGGCATAGGATAGTGGCTTGACTCCTTACTGATAAAAGTCTATTTAATAGCCATCATCTGAAGTTTGAAACCTTCTGATGCTGGGGATTTTATGAATGTTATATCATGGTAGTGCGTTGTAGTTCTCACTTATTTTTTCCAAATCGTGGATAAGCAGGTGCACATTTTTGTGCTATTCCTGAAAGACAAAAAATTTGGCAGTCTCCTCTTTAAACTCAAGGTGGTGTGAGCAGAGCATTACTTCAGATTTCACTTTTTTTTTTTTCGTGGTTAGAGCACAACTTTTATTTTGGCTGTGGAATTGATGATTAGATTTAAGCTGCTTTTTCATTTTGTGCTTCTGTGTCCCTTTTCTTCATGCAGCCCTCGTCCACTTAGGCACGCAGTAATAGACTGTGAGCAGCATTCCTACCATGCTCTCGAGTGTCTTGTATGGTGTGATGCACTGCTCGTGTAAACAGTTGCCTGCAAGTCATTTTTTAATGCTGAGCAGCAGTGTTGTCATATGCTGTGCATGCTCTTTGCTTTTTCTTATCATTTTCAAGCATTTTTTTAGAGCGTAGCTCTTTGGCGCCCGTTTCTGCGTTTCGCGGCATCGCTGTTGTAACCAGCAGTGGACACCTTAGTCGTGCTTTAAGCTGCGAAACCAATGGCGCGGGAGCTTGGAAAGCAAAGGAAAGACGCATAACTACCCCCTTAGAACAGTGGACACCTCAGTTGTGCTTTAAGCTACGTGGCGGTAGTGACAGATGTGCGCTGCATGCGTTGCCATTGACAACGTTGTGCCATTTTAAGGAAAGGAAGTGCGCATAACTGGCTCCCTGGGTCGGTGGACGCCTGAATCACACTTATAGGTATGTGGGATGATGAGAGAGAGATGTCGGCTGCAGGCATTGACACGTTGTGCCAGAAATGCAACGCTGAAGCCATAAGTCGTCGGCGTTCATTGTTTTCATTGGCGTTGACAACGTTTTGCACTCTGATCATTTTAAGAAAAGGAAGTGTGCATAACTGGCTCCCTGGGTCAGCGGACGCCTGAACAGCACTTATAGGTACGTGGGGTGATGAGAGAGAGATGTGGGCTGCAGGCATTAGCGCGGACAACGGTGAGCGAACTCTCACGACCAACCATTAACTGCCACCTGCCAGGGTGGCAGGGTGGGGGTGACTTTAATGTACATATAAAGATAAACAGGAATTTCTTACGACTTATGCGGGAGAACATCCCGTTCCTTTCGCTCGTAACGCCTCCCACGGCTGTGACAACCTCGCGAAATACTTGCGTAGACCTCATCTTTGAGAACCAGGCATTGCTGTAGCAAGTCGAGCATATATCCATTTATTTCTCCGACCACAAAGCTTCCCTCATGACAATCAAGAACTGTTAGTGGAGTGTTTCTTGAAGAAGGAAAATGTGTGAAAAATAACTTCTGTAATTGTACATACATGTCTTGCTCAAATTCTTTGCCTTAATCTATCGAAAAGCTGAAACAGCTGATGAGCTGCGCTCAAATTTAGCATTAGGAAGTAACGCAATCATCGGCGATTTTTTTTTTCTCTGCGGTCACTTAGAGTTTCTGCAATGTTATAGTGTCAGCGTCAATGGAAGTGGAAAATTTTAGTATCTTTAGTGTAACCTAGATATTATTTCGATGCTAGGGAGCCTGTAGTAGCTGGTATTGATCGCATTTATTCTGCAGTAAGGGTAACACCATCTTGCGGTGTGCTCTATTAGGCGAGAGACCAGGCCACTTCTGCATGGACTAGAAATTGAGGTGACTAGCGACTAGAGGTAGTAATTTGCACATTTAAAGGGACATGCAAAGAAAAAAAAATTGCCCCAGACTTGCCTGGTTAATTAAGCTAAATGTGAATTTGGTGAGCTAGCACATTCGCCCTTGTTTAGTTTTGTTTATCTGTTTTAGGTTTTTATAAGCTTGAAAATAAGAGTTGCACCCGAATGTTCTCATAGTCATTCCACATCTTTCCTCTTGTGATAAGTCGCCGCGCCCTGTACATGCCTCTCGACAGCTCCAGTGATTAAATTATTCGCCTTTTCTTGCTCACTCTTTTTCATCTGTTTCCGCGTGCTGTTTACCAAGGTTATACTGTCCTCGCGACTTCATCGGGTTGCCTCCTCGCTATATCCACTGGATCGGTTGACTTATGTTAGTGCTCTCTTCTTATGTGTTGCTGTTCAGCTCGCCATGCATGTCTCACAGCTTTGCCATCTGTCGGAAGACGGGCTTCATCCACGATTTGCCGTTGGCTGCACTGCATCTTCTTCTGGCTACTACATCCTTCACCTCTTAAGAACTCTGCAAGGGAAAGGGGGTGGGGGGGGGGGTGCATATTTCAGCCATCTTTTTTTCTGCTTCTGGCATGATGCTCTTCTGAGCTTACCTTGGTGACTCAGAGGCTTCACCCCCCCCCCAGGCAGGACAGCTTTTTCGCTAGCAAGGCGTCTTAGTGCATGTGCAGTAAAAGATTTTCATCGCTGCTGTACCCCACTGCATCTGCATTGAACAGGCTGTGCCACTTTAACTGCTTCACAGTTGCCAGAAATGGAGCCTGTTCTTTGGTGTTACTTATGCGGGGAGTTTCTGCCAATTCACAGCTTCTCGGTTATCAGTGGCAGCTCTAAGTTCCCTTTAATTTTTATAGAGCAGTTTTTTTTTTATATGCATACTTTCGAAATGGATATCAGTGCTTATGTAGAATGCAGTCTTTTGACTCATGGACGGTGTAATGTCCCAAGTTACAGCTTCGAATATTGAGCGTATGCCATTCATTTGGAGTATGCCAAAGCATAGTGCCAGCGTAGGCTGTAAGGCACCATTATACCTGTGGTGATTTGGGTTTATCAACCGAACTTTGCAGTTGACATCTATGTGATATTTCTTTTTTATACATTGATACTTTCAGAAAATATTAACAGCAGGACATTAATGCCCACTCTGTGACAAAAACATCATTGTGACGAAATGTATTTACTTGATACTAACGGTATTTGTGAACTTCTGTAACATTCAGCAAGTAGTGCTGATTTTGGAGGCTCGCACATCAGTAGGTTATGTGCCCACATAATCGGTCACCTAGGGGTTTGATAAAGCCATCCTTCTGAGAATGTGGCAGCATTGTGCCACACTTGGTACTAATCTACACCTGCTCATAATGACTAAATTCACTATGCAGAGAGAGGTTTCCACTCGCTATTCCTGGATTCATTAGATCAGAAAAGTTCCAATTTTGTGTGACTACTCTTAACAATACGAGTAGTGCAAAGGTTCAGTGCTTTGTGCTTCGAAAGTAGCAGTTTACTGGAACTGGAAACATTAGCACTAATATGTGCTTCTTGCACAGCTTTTTTTTCTTTCTTCTAGTGGTTGAGGTGCTTAGTCTTCCACACCCCCAATTGACTATGCATGTTTGAGGCAGATTTTAGTATACTATTATTTTTGAGACTAAGGAGGATGACTCGACACCATTGGTCAAAATAAATCCCTTGCAGTACTTTCTACCTTTGTTAAAATGTAGTTTAACTTTTTAAAATCTTTTTCCCTTTGTCATTCACAGAGCTGGACAGCAAGGCAAGCAACCTGTCACTACTGTCACAGAAGTACAAGAAGGATGCAAGATATCTGAATTTGCGCTCAACCTATGCAAAAATAGCGGCAGTGTCGGTTATTGTTTTTGTAGCATTCCTGTACTTCTACATCTTCTAGGTCCAAAAATGCACACTAGGTGCTGTGGCTTTGGTTTGCAAAAGTGCTCTAAAATTTTCAAATGTACTGGCTGTTGTCATACCTGTATATACTGTGTTTTCTGTGTACATTCATAGTGTACAGTGCAACAATTTGCACAGGCTTACTAATAAATGTGCCATGAATTGGCTGAAGTGTTGTATGGTTTAACAGAACAGAGGCTTGAGCTTGTTGGTCACTCATACTAAAATTGTGAAGGTGGGTGAAAGACAAAAAAACTGTACTTTCCAGCAAATGAAGAATGTACCGTCATTGAATAAGCAGTTCTGTAATTTCTGACGGGGTAACTGACTGCAGTAGTTTTCCACTTTTCCTTCTTCTGGCAAGGTGTTATTGCTTGATTTCTTAAAATAATCCTTTGCTGCAGTGTGCAAAAGTTCTGATGAAACGCCAAGATTTTGTTTTCTCTCTTTTATTAAAAAGATGTAAAGTATACCTAAAAGCAAAACAGCAATCTTGCAATTCTGGATTTTCAAACCTTGAGTACCACAGTTATATAATGTCTAGAATGGCTTCCACCTTGGTTCTTCATAGTGTCCTCGTGTGCTCCACGATTTGCAGTCTCTGCAAAAATGTAAATGCCCTGCTTGGTTAAGTTGCAACCACCTCGTATCAACTGCACAAAAACAGCTCGTTTGTAAAGGCATTGAGTGCAGAGTGTTGTCATTGCCCAACTACTAGATATTAACACAGGTGTTCTCAAAGTCGGTTTTGCAAAACCTTAGGGTTCCCTGGAGTGCACACCGATTCATGCAAGCCTCAACCCCAGCTTTTCCTTTACCCACTTCATTTTGGGACTAATCACACTAAATGTTCTTTGCCAGCCAGTCATTATTTGAATTTGGGCATTTCTTCAGCTGCCATGTGCCTGCATGCTCCTTTCTGCATGCATGTGAGGCAGGAAGCCAAGACACACGGGTTCCTCGGCACCTCTTGAAAGCTGCTGGGGTTCCCCGAGGCTAAAAAAATTACAGAACCCTCAACAAATGTCTCAAGGCAACAAGCAGGAGTGCAAGATTAATGGGCACCACCAGAATTCAGGTTCTTAGGGGCAGGCCAAGAAGGCTGCCTATCCCTGGCTGCTACACTCCACTGTCCCTTCCTCTGAAGCAAATGATCTATGTTGCATGCATGCGTGAACAGCAAGAATGGATAATCTTGTAAAACGCAGGCACAAGAGGAAGTTTCTGCTGAACAGATCAACATTAGCCAGGCACAAGAATATTTCACTCGACAAGCTTGCTTGCTGCTGCTACACAGCCACATGAGGCCCCACCTGGCTGCAATTTCATACTGCACTTGTTTGACATGTGTCAGAGTACCAGAACTTTGAAGCAGACAACACTAGTGCGGGTTTTGGCAATGGTTCTGTGCATCGCAATTATAACCTTGACAATTGTGGGACACGTCATAGAGTGCTTAACCCTGCAAGAGGGTGGGGGTGCATATTTCAGCCTGAACTCTACGAATAAAAGCTGATCGTAAATTGCTGCCTTTTTTTTGTTACCATTTCCATCAGGGGGTGGAGGCTCTCAACACACGGCTTGCAGGGCCTTGCTGTAAAGCAGCCTGGCCCATAAGATTTCAGCCTTTCTTCCAGAAGAACCTCACTCATTCCCTGCGCTGTTTGATGATCTACAGCTGCAAATGGTTCCTCTATATCTGGCTGCTGCTGCCTACACCAATAACTTTTCATGATACTGCAGTGTGATGGCCTAGCAGTTCAAGCACTGGGCTCGTATACAGGAGGCGCGGGGTTCAACTTCAATCCCTAGAGCTGCCGGGTGCCCACCAGTTTCCCCTGTCCTAGTGCTTGGTGTCTCTTGGGTGAAATGCTTGGAAAATGGATCTCTGACCCCACCCTGTGTAGACAAAAACACCTTGCGCCAAGGCGCTCTTTGGCCAAAGCTGCCATTACACCGTTAAAATTTATCATGAAACTTCGGATATGACAAGAAAAGAAACAGTTTAGCTGCACAAAAAAATGAGGACAACAGCCAAAGAAATTGCCTTATTTGCCAAAGGTTCAGACTCATTTACTTTTGCTCAAGTTCGCTTAGTTTCCTTATGCGGCACCTTCCTTGCTCCGCTATGCTCTACAGGCCTAGGAAGACAAAGGTTCGCTAATGTGGCTTGCACTGTGACTTGAGACTTCCATCTCTCTCAATAATGAAACAGTGGCACATGCATTAAATGCAGCCACAAGCCACAAATGCAAAACAGTTGTTATGCATACCCTAACTTAAACTGCAACGCTGTCATAAATTGACCATAAATGCCAGTTACAATGGCTCCTGTGCATGAGGAGTCAAAAGGAAATGAATGGAACACAGTGCCGTGGTCTACATGCACTGACATGGCTCAATAAAAACATGAAAGCATGGCAAGCTGGTGCACAACCGATGCACAGAACCACTCCAATGGGCACATCGTATGCCAGTTAAATCTGACAAGTCTGTGCATCAGGGCAGGTTCAATCTCTGAACAGTAATCAGTTTACTTTAGATGGAACTTTGAATGCCAGTCTTAATTCAAGAGTGAACAAGCATCGTCCATTTAACTTTTGTCCATCCTAAACAAGAATATGCATCAGCAATATGGGATCCTAACCAGAGTAACCTCTTTAATACCGGAAGGAATACAAATCGTGCTATCTGCTTCATTTATTCTGATTACTCATTATACTAGTGTGCCTGCTTTAAAACCAAGAGCCAACCTACCTAACCTTGAAACGTGACAGGAAATTTCTCGTTTGTGCCTCTTTCATGTGTTTTATCATCACCCACTGCCGCTCATTTCCTATTACACTTCCTTATGTCATCTCTGGACCGGAATTACCTACTGCTGGACACCATACATCATATTAACCCCATTCAAAGGACACAATTGAGACCAGCATTGTCTAAATATGCCCATGCCTTATGTAATTCCCCATACTAGGGGCCATTTAGGGGCCGTTGAGACACAAAGGAAAAAAATAAACAAATTAATCTAACTATTCACAGAAGAGAAGGGCGGTGCTGCACCCTTTCCTCCAGTTGTGAACATAAAACGCCAAATGAATGCAGCCCGTGCAATGAAAGAGTAATAGTTTACGATGGTCAAGTATTGGCCATTCAGCGACTTGTGTGCATTTATCCATGTAAGTAATCATGGCACACCCGGATTGGAAATTCACATGAGAATATGAATAAGCTGGAGCCCATCAGCAGATACTCCCACATGATGAAAGGCAATTTCAGTATCCCTCAGAAACTGCATAACGAATGTGTTAGAGTACTTGACCATGAAGCTGAATTTAGACGCTAACAAAAATCTAGGGTTTGAAAATATTGAAGTTTTCAAATACGAATCAATATGTACATTGAACACCTGTTCAGTAATAAAAAGAAAGGCAAATGTCCTAATTTATTTTTAAATAGTGGCTGGCTTTTGCAACAAAACTAGACTGGCTTGGCACCACACAAAAAAAAAAAACAATGTGGAAAAAATGTACTATACTATTTGATTAAACAACATAGCAGTATGCAACCTGTAATGCGGTCATACAAAATGAGTGGTAAAATCAAATTCATAGATAGGCCCTAATGCCTTATTAATTTGGATATCAAGGGGCAAGAAGAAATTCTTAAATTAACAGCATGAAGAAGAGCGGAATTTTAAATGCCAGTGCCATGGATGGTGCCGAGTATGAAATGCTTTGGGCCGTTGAGAAGGCCAATGATGCTTCAGACAGCGATGATGAGGGATGACGATTTTGCCGGCCAGTTTGGGAAAGGGGCATGAGGTGGTGGCGCTGCTTACTTCACTGCAACATTAAAGCGGTTGCAAAAGATTGGTTGTTCCAAATCAGCAGATTCATTTCTTCATCGAAGCATGAAAATCCAGTGTGCGTTGCACTCGAAGGCAATGCACTTTTTTTTTTTTGACCGTGAAAAACGGGTGTGCTTTAGAATTGAGTAAATATAATGCTTCCAATTCCACTTCAGTACACTTTCAAGGTAGGCTTTAATTAGAGCAATAAAAGGATGATGTATCAATGCACTTCACGAAGAAAAGATGCAGAAATGTATCGAAACTACATGCTCAAGTGGTAACAGGTGTTGCATTAGTTGGCATGTTTCCCCAGCACACTTGCCTAACACACCTCCAAGTAAGTGGCCCGCAAAACATGAACAAGCAAGATGCTGGAGTGGTCCAATGCTGACAATGCACAGCAAAGCTAGGTTTGCCCCGTTTGCAGGATACCGCCATTACGATCAGTTAGCTTTATGCTACGCCTGAAAGCTTGCCCTGTGTTTACGCTTCAATGCTCAAACGCTGCAACATGAAACAATTCCAAGTTATCTGGACAAAATTCTAGAACACTGGCACAAACTGCAGATGCTATGGCAATTTACAAGGAGAAAGGAAGTAGCCTCATGAGCCAGACCACGAGAACTAGCCTCCAACCATGGTTGGAGGCTAGTACTCCTCTGTTAATGCTGAAACAAAAGCAAAGTGCCCCTTCAAAACAGAATAGCAATTATGTGAAGCATGTTATTTGCTATCACCACTGCAGGCTATCAATATGATAGACTTGTGCAGTACTTGCAACAGTGCACTTTCTGATGAGGGAAAAAAGCCATGCGCCTCTAACAGTCACTTCCTTACCAAACAACACCTCCGACGACGCTGCCTCGTCACGTAACCTCGTCAACGTGAGCTGCTTGGCACAAATTTGATTCCTCGGTAGGCCCCCTTGCTGATGCAAAATTCTACCATTCTGCAAAAATCATGTTCAGGCATCACTGTTTATGCAGGGGCAGGAGCTTGCACAGCTACACTTACTTGTTCCAGCATGGATCTTGGCAGAGGATGTGGGGGTTACCAACTATTACCATGAGAGATTTCGCTCTAGTGACCGAGACGTTGAACCTCTGAAAAAAGGCACATGCACACACTATTAAGCTGCCAGCTTATTATGCATCAGGACAAAGATCAGGTTGATCAAGAGAACATATCACAATGCGAAATTTTCAAGAATACTGCTGACAAGGTACCACAGTTGCAGCAGTAACCTATTACCGTATTTACAGGATTGTAAGTTGAACCATTTTTTTTTTAAATTTGAAAATCTGGAGTGTGGGGTCGACTTACAATCGAAACCAAAGCATAGCACCATAAATTTTGTTTGCTCTACGACTCTACCTAGTAGCATTCGGCCATTTTGCACACTTTTTCGGAAGGATTTTTCTTTTTTACTTTCAACTGCGCACTCGGCGCTCAAGGGAGAGTCAATGGAAGGGCCGCTGATCAAATTGCAGCGGCACCGCCACTCGGAACGGTAGTGCTTCCAGGAAGCTTCGGTAGCTGATGGAAGAGCCGAAGCTGTACACGCATTGCATAGCATGCATAGTTTTTCTTTGGCTCTGTTTGATGCATCTGATGACTGCCGGCCATGTTTTACCAGTTTTTAATGTAGTGCTTCATTAATCGTCATCTGTGCTCCGGGTCCGGTGAGCGACCGGTGCTCGTTCACTTCTACATTCAAGATAACTGTCATTCCTTACGTTGAACAAAAAACTGCGCGCCGGGCCGCAAGTTCGATGTTTCTGAACGGGCGATACAGGTGCGACGGCTGCAGCGAGGCAAAATTTTCAGCTGTTCCACATGATGACATGATGTAGTTTTTTTGCGAAGTGTGGGATTTCGCAGGACGATGATGTGCTGTGGCTGTCTGCGAAGTGGGGGATTTTACCGGACGACGACATTCGAGCGACGTGCTGTGACCGCACAGCAGTGATGGTGACAGCAGCACTAGTGAGGACGAGTAGTCCAGTGACAAATGCATTTTAATGCGAGAGTGTTAAAGAGCTTGTGAGGCGGAAAAGCCAACACTGTCGGTGTTGCCCGGTTGCCGCGGTTCCGTTGCGTCGTTCTTTGTGCTGGCCTTGAGTAGCTGCTCCATCAACGTGCAGAACCAGCACCCACCACCCCTCCTTGCACACAACGGTCGACAGCGGCTGCCGATAAGTGGCGGCAGCCAGACGACACTATTGTACTGTACTCTTAGCCCCTTCAGGCGGCATTTTTTGATTTGACTGAAATCAATTATTTTTTCACCTAAGTAGTATATCCAGACCTCAAGAAATGGAATTTGTTAGTTTTCGAGCATGAAAGACCAGCAGGTAAGTTTTTACAATGTGGAGAATTCCATACAAAGTGCCAGACTGGTTATAAATAGTACCATAAAAATGTTTTCATGTGTCAGGTAAGCACCGTAGGGATCATGGAATCACTTTGAGTTTCAAAGGTGCACATTACGCTTGAAATTGAGGAAAAACAATCGATGTTTTCACTCGCGGCAAAACCTGTCTGCACAAAAACGGCGGACAATGTGCTACCTTAGCTCACTGCTATGTGAAATATTACTTACTGCGTTCGCTACATGGTACAAAAAAACAACTTATCTGCAAGAAGAAGGGTGCTCAATTTGACTAAAATAATGAAATCACTGCAAAGTACACCAGTTTCTCAGAAAAAGCTGCAAGTTTGCTGCATACGCAAATGTGTATAAAGCTCCTGAAAGGGTTGGAGGCAAAGCTCAAGTGTCCTCCAAGTTTTTCGTTCTGGAATGTGCCCATGGGCATGCCCCCACACTTTTTTTTTTTTTGCCCTGACATGCGATATGGACGGAGGGGGTTGACTTATAATCATGTAAATACAGTAGTATGTGTGAAAAGTGCACGCTTTAAGTCATGTGTGAAAGAGCTGACCCACCTCTGCGAGCGATAAGTACTCGCAGAGCGCCCTTAGGAGAAGCACCACTTACAGGGGCGTGATGCACAGTTCGATATTATCGAACAGCCAGTGAAAATGTAGTTCGATATACAGAGAGACTTTCCTACACTTCTATACAGGATTTTTAAGGAGATAATCTGTGTGTTCATTAGAGCCAATAATTCGAAATAACAAGGTTTTACTGTATTACCTTTCAGTACTTGTGACAACAGCGAATAAACAGCAGCACATCTCAGCAGATTAGAGGGGCGACAGCGACACTATGAGTCGCTAATTCAAGATTGGGCATCAAGGTGGGGTTTGCTAGTTGGCAAAACCTACATGAGCCCTGCCTCATCGCCCAATCTTGGAGGCCATACACGACTGGTATGAACAACACCACACGAATTGGTCCTGTCGCAGTGTTAAACCGTCCATTTTGTGCAGACAGATTGCAGCAGCACATTGTGCTGCGTCGGAGTGGGCCTTGTTTTTCACAGTCATCAAAGAAAACTATGGTGCTTTATTTAAACTATGTGCCGGTTATTCAATAACTATTCAAATATTCGTACACCCATAGAAATTTAATCAAAAACGCATGCAAGAGCAGTGCAATTTTGTCAGTGAAGTAACAGCAACCTAGGCGATCTTTAATAAAGAAATGAGGAGACTTTTCCTGAAGTTTCAGCACCATTTCAAAGGCACTCACAGCAATTCACAGCAATGTCTTGGTTATGTTCACAGTAGGACAAAGGCCTCTATTACAATCTACAATCAGCCGTATTCGGTGTCAACTCTGGCAATGTTATGCCAGCTAATTTCCTGAACTAATACCCAAGTTTCCCTTCCCTTCGAATCCAGATCTGTCACCCTAGGACACCATTGGCTACCTGTTCACTGCATTATATGGCCAGCCCAATTCCATTTTTTAATTCTAGCTTGCGCAAAATACATGATTAATGCGACCTTGCTCATTAACCCACACTGCTCTCATTCTGTCTCTTGATGTTGTCTTTATCCTTATTCTCCAAGCATCTGTGCACTGTCCTCAGTTTAGTTTCAAGCTTTTTAGTTAGCCTCCAAGGCCCGTATCCTAACTTGCACCCTTTTCAGAACTGTCCCTTTTGGTGATATCTGATTGGCTGAAAGTCACGTCCTCGAAAGGGATGCAAAAACGGGATTTTGTAGAACAACACTTCCAACAGTACTTCAGTGCGGCATTACAAAATCCCATTTTCAAATCATGAGCCAACTAGGCCCCAAACAAATGCTGCTGATATTTCTTTCTTCTACAGTGGGCCCTTTTCAATGTAATCCTTCCTTAATCCCTCAATCGTACCACCTCGTCAGCCAGGTTGCAGTCACTTCATGCTGTGCGCGGCTCATCACATTCTGCCTGAAAAAAGGGGATATGTGCTTGTCGAAGTCGCCACCACTTTTGGTGCTGTCAAGCCATTGTACGGTCATGTCAAACAAATGTGCCGCATCAAAAATAGCACCTGTCCCATCTCTTGTGTTCCTGTGTTAAGGTATTGTGCTAAAAAATCCCGCTTTTAAATCATGAGCCCATTAGGCACCAAACAAACGCTGCTGAAAGGGATGTAAGTCAGAATACATGCCCAGGTTTCAGCCCCATATGCGAGTAATGATGAGGCTAGAACTGTTATATACTTTCCTTTTGAGGGATATCGGCAAGTTGACATTGCTCAAGACTGCCTGCCAAATGCACTCCAACCTGATCTTATCCTTCTCGTTTCTTTCCCACGGTCTCAATCTGTAGTCACTACAAGGCCTAGTTAGTTTTGAAAAATCAGTGCAAAATGCCTAGGAACCAAATTTCCCCGGGAAGAGCTGAAAAAGCAAGTGGCATGGTGACATGCTCTCTGCAGTAATCACCTTTGGATTCTTCAGAAAACCAAGTCTGTGGCGCAGATCCTTTGCTGTAAGGTTACCATTTGTGCTGCGGACGGTTGTCGCTATGATCACCGTGCGTTCTTGGCCCTGAAATTGCTCGGTTGATCCGACACTGATGTTCTTGAGTGCTCGTTTTGCTAGTTCGTCGCATATTTTAGCAACCTGTGAGAAGTACAAAAATTCATATAAGCCACAATAGGTGAATGAGGGTTCTGCACCTACAACTGTAGCCATAGAGAAAGAATTCACACGCTAATTTTTGCTGCCAACTTACACTGTAAGGATAAAAGAGTCTTCATTAACAATCCATACTCAGGATCTGAACGCTGTAGCTACTGAGCTACCAAGGCAGACGAAAAACAAATGCAACAAAAGAGGGGGGGGGGGGGGGGGGGGGGGGGTCAGAGGAGGTTCTGGTGACTCAAGAGTATAGCAAAGAAACATTACATTTATAGCAGGAGAAACTTATTACACATGCAAGCACAAATAGATGATTACATGTCATATAAAAACAAACAGACATCATGGAACATGCAAGAAATAGTGGCACTGGACAAATTAGAATGCAGTGCATCAAGCAGCAGGAAAGAATGAAAATTCTAGACAAATATTTACAAATCTCCATTGAAGAACTTGCCTACACAGAGAAATCTATTCACTTGGTTCCTTGTTCCTCGAAAGAAAAGAATGAAGATTGCATGCTTTTTCTTCAACTCTTTTTTTACTCTGCAATTTTGTGAAATGGCATACCAAGCCAGATATATTGAAAATGTTTTTTTGATATTCAAGAGTTACAATGCTTTCATGAATACACATGAAGACTCAAGTTCCGAAGTAAATATGACACTCTGATCTGTCCATCAAACAATGGCATTACTGCACAGTTAACTTTGTTTCACTCAACGGAAATTCACCCATGAGCGATACTTAAAGCACTACACATACATTCTGCGAAAAATCCAGACAATGAAACACAAAACACTGCAAACCTGCTTCCTGTATGGCGTAATGATTCCAATTTCTTCCTCGTTTAACCTTCTCTGAAGTCCATTTCTCCAGCTCAAAAGTGAGGTCACATAGCCAAGCACAACGTTGATCTCCTCAAGATTGAAAAAAGATGGGCAGGTGCCATCTTGCATGTCTTCGCCAGACACACCGTGAAACAAAAGTGGCACCCCTTTTGTAGGAAGCTCTTCCCATAGTAGCATGCTTTTGGAAGTCTCTTCATCAGCATATACCTGCAAAGTTGCAAAACAGTTGCGTAAGCAGTTTGGTAAGAACAGCTGCACAACAATTTGCTTATTTTCTTATTTGAACTGATCAAGGCATGACCTTCATTGTCTGGTAGATGCAAGCCAAGTGGAAAGATAAAAGAACTCACAATTGCCTTCAACCATAACTGGCAAACAAACATAAAGGTACCACAAGCATAGGTACCACTGCACTTCCTGTAGTACAAACACAGCTAACATATCGAATTTACTCTCATGATTTGTGCACTTTTTTTTTGTTTACATTGGGGCTCCAAAAAGGGAGTGCGCAAATATCTTAGAGATTTCGCGAACATGTCCTAAAAAAAAAAAAAAAAACTCGACAAGATCACATCACACAATACCTATATACCGTGTGTTGCCACCTGTACGTCGACCCCCGAACTTGCCTCCCAGGCTGGCCAGAAAAAAAGACTACCCAAAATATAGGACGCATACCTGCCCCGACCCATTACATAGTTCCCCGCGGGATGGAATAACAGCACATGCGCAACTAAAAGCAATAAATGTGGAACAGCACAATCACAAAGCCAGCAGTCAGAGGCAAATGGAGAACCGGCACCCTCGCCTGCAGCCTGACCGACTGAACAGCAAATGGTTTGGTAGTTTCGGATTCCGGCATGTGCTGGCGGTTACCGAAGTTTGTTCTCACAACTGTTCGTCCGGGAAAGCAACCGGCAGCGCAAGCGAGTTGGGTGAATGGCATGCAATTCTTCCCCTCACCCCTCACACCTTTTGTAGTTCCACACACGGCAACGCGGTCGCGCTGATCTTCCCAAGCCTGCCTGCACGCACACTGGTGATCTGGCGGAGCAGGGAGTGTAAAATGTGCAAGTGAAGTTTTTTTAAAAAATTCCGGTGGTAAATTAGGGGTGTGCAAATTACGTGTGGGTGCAGATTACGCGAGTAAATATGGTATTTTACTTCGTAGCTTCACTGCCAAGCCTAGTGCTCCAGGAGTAGGTTCCTCCATATACTTTTTGGGTGCATGCAGTGGGAGATGTGCAGTACATACTCAAAGCGGTCACGTTGCAGTGCTTGCTCTAATTAAAGGGCAAAATAGAAATGTAGCTAGCAAGCATTTCCATTGTGGCCATGCTGGTTGTCTGTTGCATTCTGACAGCACAGGACATGAAACTGTTGCTTTTCTCGTTCTGCACAGAAAGACTTTGCACTATGTGCATGGACGTGCTCGCAACCTGCTCGCAACCTTTTGGTGGCCACATATGTGCACAAGCACTGGCCCTATTCAACTTACGAGTCTTAGAATTGCCTCAGCTGCATGGTCATGTGGAGCCAATCGTCAAAATCATTACTGGAAGTCTGGAGAATTGTCTGCTTTTCGCATGGTCATGTGGAGCCAATCGTCAAAATCATTACTGGAAGTCTGGAGAATTGTCTGCTTTTCGTTGTGCAACAAAATTAGAATAGATGGAATTAAAGCTAACCATATTGACAATGCAGCACCTTACATTTGAATGCATGCTGTTAATTATGCAGCAGTATACCTAATTATAAATGCTGCCAAAGCAAGGTCACAATGCGCAAGACCTCTGCATGCGAGTGAACTCGTGCAAGCTGTTGGCAACTTCCACACTGCTAGTAGTGATTACACTGCAGCCATGTGTCCTACATGTTTACATGGCGATGTCCCCAATCAATGTTCTACAACAACATGCACACCAAACCTTTCACTGAATGTCCTCATTAGAGTGGGCCTTGTGTGAAAACCAAGCAATCGACATCACAGATGTCGAATGTTTGGGCGTTGGTCGCTCATGTAAATGTGGCAGAGAGGTGTGCATGTACCGTATTTATTCGAATCTAGGCCGATAGTTTTTTAAAAAAAACGAGATGTAGAACTCTTATGTCGGCTTAGATTCGAGGATTTCGTTTCGAGGTTTCGTATTCGTAAAATACGAATAAATGTAGCACGCAGGCGGCGCCCCCACAAAACGCCAACGAAAGACAACCTTGTAGCCGTTGCTATCCGTAGCCGTTGCTATCCGTAGCCGATACTGATCAAAGCAGCACACATGAGCACTGGCTGCCATTTTGGCCTTGTTCTGTTCTCGTGCGGTGGCGTGAGCACATTCGCAGCAGTGAAGTTTTCGTGCGTGGTTTTTATCACCAACACCATGGCACCAAACAGGCGGTGCCATTATAGTGCCGCCTTCAAGCGGAAAGTTATACTCGCTGCAGAGCAGGCGTCAAATCTTCAAGCCGGGCGGGACTTCGGCGGCTGATCCCGGGCTGGCGTTGCATATGTCTCCTCGCCCAAACGCCAGCCCGGGATCAGCCTGAGCGGGTTCCTGGCAATAAATGTCGTTTGCGTGCTGTACCTCTTGTTCGCAGTTGTTTTTTCGGCCGGCCTACAATCGAGGTAAGTTTTTTTTTTTTCTGTGGCCTTCAACTTTCGGGTCTCGGCTTAGAATCGTGGCCGGCCTAGATTCGAGTAAATACGGTATACTACACAACACAAGTCATACAAGCAAACATTACCCATCACTAGCCATTACCTGCAGTTCTGAATTGTAGAACATCTCATTCGGGACCTGGAGAAGGTCTCCATGGCTCCTGAAGTTTCGAAGGAGCTTGGTCATCATGTGTGAACTCTCCTGGCCATTCTTCTGGTATGCAGGCATGTTCATGAGACGCTCCAACAGGGACACACCTGCAAGCACAACACCCCACCTCCCCAATGTAGCAGGGTACCTCAAAATCAATACAATGAAGTTGCTAAAATCTGCACTTTACTTTGTTACACTAAAATGTCGCTTGTCTGAAATTCATCTTATAACATGCAAAAAAAACAACATAAAAGTGAAATGGTCTGCTACTTTTGCTCATCCTTCTCTATCAACAATTGAGTTCAGCAGTGTTCATATACCCATAGTGATTTCACTGAGCCTTGCTCGCGCTGAGAGGTCACGAATCACCTTGGCCCATCTAGCCTGTTGAGCTCCCTGCATGTGAAGTGGAAGTTGCCAGTTTTGGTTTCTAAGTCATCGTCGTCCTTTTCATAACGAGAGTCCTCCAGCATACTGCAGACATGCCGATGAGTTTTGTCGCTGCCACCTCCCCCAACCCCTTTATGTCAGGGAATGCGAGAACTAGCTCTGAGAGTTGATAAGCAAGGGTGTTGCATACCTAAACCATGTGATGAACTCAGCTGATTGCTAACAACAGGGCCTAGTTGCATGGGGTCTCCAGCCAGGATCACATGACCGCCTGTACCAGCGCAGCCAGGATTCCAAGGACTAATGAGGCCCGCTAAGGGAATAACACACTCAGGCTCCAAGGCTTGCCCAGCTTCATCCACTACAATATGAGTGAAATGGTTGTCACGCAAGCCAGCTTCCATCAACCTGCGCACAATGCGAGTAATTGGCGATCTCCCATACAGCAAAAAACCAGCAGGCGAAAAAAAGAGATGCAAAGGCACATACTTTGCTGACGTGACCAGTGTGGTAACAATAACCTTGAAGGCACTTAGACTGGACGAACTGTACTGCTCTTCCTCTCCGCGTTCCTTATAATTGCTGTGTCCCTAGAAAAACCAACAGAACTAAGTTTAATATGGTAGTAGCCTTCTGTGAACGAAAAACCAGACAACAATAAACTATCCTGCTGCATACATGAGGCATGCAATAACTGGTTAATGGATTTTTATGTGCCAAAGACACACTGTAACCTACTAGGCATGCTACTGTGGAGGGCTCTGAATTAATTTCTTTCACTACTTGGGGTCTCTGTTAACGGACATCAATACCTCAGTACTGAAATGTTTTTCCATTCTGCCTTGATGTGGCTGCTGTGCCCAGATTTAAACCCGCAACCTTGTGCTCAGTAGCAGAATGCCAGTCACTAAGCCACTGCAGCATGCAAACATGCAATAAAAGCCCAAATATGTACATTATACAAATATTGCATACACGCAGCTTTCTTGAGATCTTATCGGGTCGCACAGTGGAAGAGTAGAGGCGGAGCATCTGCGATGGCTTCAGGTGATTCAAAAGCTGCTCCGCCAAGAAGTCGCTTGCACTGTTTGATGGAGAAACTACCAGGATACGACTGGATGGCACCACAGTGCATATCTGCATTCACAAGATTGCACATGTGGCACTGGTTTTGTTTCGCAAAAAGAACAGAAATGAGTAACATAAAAAAAAGCAGCATTAAAAATAGGAGTTGGCAACAAAGCAGCCACAGTAAGCACTCCTGACAAAAGTTGATGTGCTGACCTGTTTAAGAGCTTCGACAATTGTACTTGTCTTCCCAGTACCAGGAGGACCAAATAAGAGGTAAGGAAAAGGACGATGCTCCCCGCGAAGCATGTCTCGAACAGCTTTAAACTGCTCAGGATTCCCTTGCACCTTCTTGTTGAAAAACCTACATGCAAAGCATAGGACATCAGTTAGAATTCCTAGCAACAACAAAATATTAGCTGCTGGGAGCAACTGCCTTACGTCAGATTGGATGCAGAAACAGCAGGTTTTGATGGTGGCGCACAACTGGGAAAAATGAAACTGCGCAGTCGTTGTCCCAAGCATAAGCCTACTGCACGACGCATTAGTTTCAGTGGGAAAAGATTGGGTGCAAATCTCACACCAAATCTGCTTCCCTCTTCGTAGATCGCATCGAACCTGCATGAATACCCAGTGGAAGAAAAATATCAGTAAAGAAACACATGCTCTGCGATTTCAAAATGTACAGACCACAAGTATGAGCACTCACTCTTCACTCAACTTCACTGTCACAGCTGAGCCCTCTATTCCACAGACAATGGCTTCATATTCAGTCACAGGAGCAGCATCGCTTGACATAACACGGAAAAACAACCTGCTCTTCTTGATAACTGATGGCCGTCCTGCTTTTGCACCAGGTACCTGAGAAAAATACCATTTTTTTTATAACTTTTTGGCTTCCTTTTACAGGTGCGCTAGGTAGGTGCACTAAGTGCACCCACTCAACCACTGTTCCTGGACAGAGCCAGGATTGCCACTATGGGTCTGAAAAGCTCAGCCTTGTATCGAAGCAATGCTACAAAAGACTTTTGAAGAAAAAAAATGAAGCATAAAAAGGAAATAACAGGCAAGCAAACAGCGCCCCAAGGCACAAGTTGTTGTCTACACAACAAGGGTCGAAGACCTATTTTCCAAGAATTTCACCCAAGAGATGCTGAGCACTAGGCCAGAGGAAAGGTTGTACCAAATGGAAACTGGTGGGTACCCAGTAGCACTGGGGATTGAATCCCGCACCTCGCACATGAGGTGGATGCTCGCACCACTAGGCTACTGCTGCGGAACCTTTCTTAGAACTAATGAGAAGAGCACAAACAAAAATTTAGCAAGACAGAAGGTTCGTTTCACTATATACTTACAGCTCAAGTCTCCAAAAGGCATGGGAGGAAAAAAGGACAAGAGATGTACTGGGTGATCGCTTTCTCACAAAAACAAGTCTCTTACATGGGTGCAACTGCTTTGAGGATCCCAGCTTTGCTACACACCTCTAGCTTGGCAGACAGAAGAGTGAGGAACTGTCAGTATCTCTTGGTTAACTAAAATTGATTTAAAACATTTTACTTACAGGATCTGAGGCCATTTTTCAATGGCAGCTTTGAAGAAGGGTGCTGATTAAGCCAACACAATTTGCGCAATTTTGCAAATGTCAGCCATATTTTTTTTAGATCATTATTGACGGTCTCCTGTACTTCAGTCATTCTGGCACCAAGACTTGGTGTACAAAGGGTGCTGCATAAAAGAACCTTACCCATGCTCCTCTAAAAAAAAAAAAATGCGGTCTTAATGCTGCTAAGAGGCATGCATGGGTAGAGCAGATGATGGCTATGAACCTGGAAAGAAGGCAGGGTGGGCCACTGTGAAAGAGGAGGCACCTAAAGAGTGCAGTGGAGTTAGGAGAGGCAAGAAGGAACGGGCACAGGACTGGGCAGCACGAAACACAAAGCAACGGTGGTAGCAGTGGCACGTGATGACGGCAATCACTGCGCTGTGGGAGACTACGTGCATTAATGCATCAGAGGCTTTGCTGGACTCGATGACGTTGAGGGCATTTCTGAAGTGTTACCTCTCAGACAATACTGACATATCCGTTGCATCCATATTTTTGCATCCTGCCCCATTTTCAAGCCTTCCCCGCCTTGGTTGTAGTAGACTTAAAAAAAAAAAAAATGTTATAATGCAATCGAGATTTGTTCATGACTATTATTTCTGTTTTGTTTTTTGTTTTGTTTTTTAATTTTTGTGAGGTCTCAAACCTACTCCTTGCATTATATTTGTGGTAGTGGTACACCCTTGTCACATGGGCAATGGGGAGTTTCAATGGCCACAGAGTCAATGGACATCGAACTCAATGGGAATATTTGAAAGCGAATATTCGGAATACTTCTGGCACACAAAAAAAGGTTGAAAAATACACGATTCTGAAAATGTTTATTGTGCCTCCCTAACCAGTGCTTGCACATTGGTGGCGCACGGAAGCGGACCACGCTATGCTAAATCTCTCGACTGATGCCCGCCGGCGTGCCGGTTACAGTGCATGCGCACACGCATGCACAGCCGCAGGTACCTGGTAGGTACAAACCTGGGCACTGCGCTTCTGCCTGCTCACGTCTGTTGCCGCGAGCATGCGCTGACTGGCTCTGGCATGCTTGGGAGTGCAGGCATGTACTGCAGGGTCTGGGCTTTTGTTGCGCGCGCATGGTGGTGCCAGCCCGGAGGAGCTATGCTGAACCAAAACCACACACAGCACGAGTTCCAGAAATGCTATTCACTTGGGACAAATACTTCCAAGATTTTGAATACCAAGCATTTGGATCTAATCGAATATTTGCACATGCCTACTATTTATGGCTTAGTGAGCAAGCAGCCCACTGTTACCTTTAGAGTGTACAACTTGGACTCTTCACTTTTGATGATGGGGACGTCAATCATGTCATAGTTCCGGACATCAGCGACCACATGAGCTTTCTCAAGGTTGAGAAATGTAGTATAATACTGGTGGTAGTTCTCTTCAGATAATGAGGACTTCAGAAGCTTTCTGGAAAGAGAAAAAAAAGTGGAAACGAAGGGGAAGGGGAAGGGGGGGGGAGCAATAATGCTTTGATGAGTAATGCGAACTCGCACATCCACCTTCAAATAGGTGATATGCAAAACCCCTTTTCTACTGGAATAGCATTCACTGCGGATAGTTGGACAAAAAAAATATAAATAAAATCAGTCACTTCAACTGTTTAGTCTTTCTCTGAAGCATGCCGGTAGACATGGCAGGTGCATTCAAACTATTAATAACAAGGAAACATGAGATACACATTCCCTGCAGGGTAAACAGGTATGTGCCATGTAGTGCTTTGCTGTGCCACATTCAGCTTAACTGCATGCCAAGATTATGTACCAGACTACCACCTGCAGGAAAGTTTGCTAGCCTGGCAAGCAACCAAGAATTGCCATCCATACCAAGAATTGCGGCTATGTACAAGACTAACATGAGAGCACTGCCAAGTGCCAGGAGCTCAAAACATGAATTTTTCACTGTGAATGTATTAGACTTTACTTGCCTTGTTCAGAACACAAACAACTTTCCCAATGAAGCTATTGCTGTGAAAATTATGCCATTTGTAGTCTATTCAGACATGCTACAACTTGGCCATCGAAACTTCTCCAGTAGTTTAAAAGGTGATTAACTAATTTATTAAGCTAGAAGGAATGAAACAATACTGCAGCAAAGTGCTTGTGTGCCATTTTTACTATCTGTAGCATTCCTTTTTTTTCTGAACTTGGCACACATAAGCAGGGGCATTCAGTATATAGTACATATTTTCCACACCCACTGCACCAAAATGGCCACAAGCACTATTCTGGAAGCTGCTTTCAGGTGCAAGTCACACAAACACACAAGGTTTTCAATTTAGCCCGACTTACTTTGTCTCATCAAGAATAGCTCTCCCGTCCGGCGTTATGTTTTTCCAAGGCTTTAATCCATGCAGGTAAATTTTTTCAAATATTGCAGATACCTTGTCAAAGGATGGGTCATCTTGATGCCTGCTGAAAATGAAACAATTTGATGCTTCCCTTTTCGATTGCAAACTCAGTTTTAAAGAGAAGCTGATAAGCTTAAAAAAAGAATATAGTCATTTGTCTATTTACTCAGCACCTTTCAACAATTTTTTCACGTACACACTGTTGGTTCATACACATGAAAAGTTTATACAGAGATCACTTTTGGTGTCATCATTAGCTTGGTTTTTGATGGAAGAAATAACAAGCTACCGTTGACAGTAAGCTCAGACTTCAGGGGATAGAGGTCATCCCCTTGAGCAGCTGAGTGAGGTCGAGCAGCTGAGTGAGGTCGAGCAGCTGAGTGAATTAGTACTTCCATCTGCCAGGAAAGGACAGAACTCACAAAGGCCACCAATAGACTTTCTCATAGCTTCCCCAAGTAGACCAGTGACAGCCATCTACTCAGCTCGCTGAGCTTGATTTGTTTCGTGATTTGGGTTCACCAACAATAACTTTACTTCTCTACTGCACACGCCAGATTTGTACTAATGACAAATGCACTGGTGTGCTGCATGAAGCTAGTCCCACAGTTATCTCTCAAAACTTGAGCCAGCAGCTTAAAGAAAAGAATTTTTCAAAGTATGCAGGTTACTCCATACCAAGTTGACCACATCCAGCTCTGAGGCTTTCATTCAAACAGGCACATTTGGGCAATGTTGACTTGACACAAGTTAGCTGGACTACAAATCGTTATTCACAATGTTGAGGGACTCAAATATGTTTGCTTTTACAGTCTCACATTTCAAGGAAAATCATGGATGACTGTGACAGACTAGAAGGATTTAGTAAGTATGAATACAAGTCATTTTATCAGAGAAGCTTAAAAATCACAAGAGAGAACAAGGTGAGAGAGTTGGTAGGTAGCCACCTTGGAATGAACGGTTGAAAACATGGATATGGCAAAATGTGAATAAGAGGCAGGAGATGCACATGTCCTGAAAGCCTCATTTTGTTCGCACATATTTCATGCTGTACCTTCAAATAGAAGGGCAAGAACGAATGCTGCATCCAAAATTTATCTATTATGTCATCCTTATGCCACCTTTGTGCCAATAACTTGACATAGCCTTTTACTACATGCTGCAGTTGAATGAAATGCCATTTTTTAGTGTTACTCAGGCTCTGAACAAGTACACAGTCTAGATTAGTGATACCAAACTGGCACTGTCTACATTAGTGATACCAAATCAGCATTACCAACAGGTAAAGGAATGTCGTGATAATGCTTACATAGGCACGATTTTAAGTTAGTTTACTGTCCTGTCGAACAGTAAGCCAGTTGTGTACTGGCAAGTGCCTTGAATATGGCAGCTTTGATCTCTGAATAACTCTTAATGCCAACCTTGCATGCAGCATGCAGCTGACCCCTGTACATTCACAATCACACAGACAGTGGCAGTGCACACAGTGAAGCCAGTTGTGTACTGGCAAGTGCCTTGAATATGGCAGCTTTGATCTCTGAATAACTCTTAATGCCAACCTTGCATGCAGCATGCAGCTGACCCCTGTACATTCACAATCACACAGACAGTGGCAGTGCACACAGTGAAGTGTCCTCTTCTGGCATCATGACAGAAAAAAAAAAAAAAAAAGTACCTACTGAATTGTATGAGATGAAACCTTTTCTCCTGCAAAACTGACTGAATAGTTAACACGAGAAAAATTTTTGCCTATCAAAGTTTTGAAGCACTGTCTCCAGCAGCTGCCGAACCTCTGGTGTTATTTAGAGTTTTATGCACACTACTTTGTGTTCCAATGCCCATTATTCTTCCCCAAAAAACATCCCTCTTTGGAAATTATTCAAATTAATTCTACCGTTGAATAACAGATGTTCATACCAACACATCTGCCATACTTTGAATGTATGTGTTCCAAAGTACATGAAAGAAATTTATAGACTAGTGTATCAATCTTGCATACGTGTTCAATGTTTGGGAATCGAACACACCTGCAACTACAGTGCAACCTCCTTATAGCAAACAAGTAAAAAATAATAAAACAGTTCGCTATAGCAAAAATTAATAATATAAAATTTAGGTCAAAACGTGCGCAAGAGCCACGAAATTTAGTCATTGAAGAAATATGGCAATCCTTACTAGAAAAACGGAGAGACATTTTCCCAGGTTTTGGCAGCGTTTCGAAGGCGCTTGCAGATTCTCCAAACGCCGAAAAAAAAAAAAGAGCACCAGTAAGGTTAGCTTCCCTACACAGCACCACAAGCGCAGGTTGAGCGCCGGCTTGGTGGCTTCCCCGCATCACAGCTGTGTCGCGTGAAAAGGGGTACATGAGAGTGAAAGCTACCGCCGTTTTCATCACCTCCGGGACAGCCGACATGAGCGCAGGATTATTACTACAAGCTTACAACCACCAGCGCTGCTGCTTCCAGGGCACTATCTACGGATGCCAGACGCGTGAACGCGTGCTGACTGCCAGACTGCACAACCCACACACCGCTGTTGGCAAGTGAGAGATAAAAGTGCAAACCTTGGCACAAACGCTTGCCGCATCACCACCAGCCACTCGTGCCGTGCGGCAAAGCCTACCGCCAGCATCCGAACGGGCAGTTTGGCGCTAGGGAGTTCGGTATATACGTCTCGTGGCCAACCGAATTCGATATAAAAATAGAAATTGCATGCGTTGTCAAAGAGATTTATGAAGAGTTCAATATAGCCAATAATTCGTAATATACGTGTTTGTTATACTGAGGTTTGACTGTATTAAATATAAGCCATTCTTAGTAGCACCTGCCACAGTGTGCGTTCTCAAATGGGGTAACACGTTTAGACTTTGCACAATAAATGCTGATCTACTGAGAAAGTCATGAATAAACTAACACTGCTCCTTCCGAACATTTGAATTTGAAATTAAAACAACTTGAAACATGCTTGGCAATACTTATAGTTTAGAAGAATTTCTATTTGGGCTAGATGGTTCATTGTACTCGAAAATGGAAAAGATTAGTCAGATGAAGTGAGCGCTTGTCCTAAGTCATTCTTGAGCCGTGTGTGTGTTTTTCGGCGCTACTGTTTTTTCCATTTTCGAGATTGGCAATACTTATTCGACATCCTTGGAACAGAGAACACAAAACATGCCAGTTTTTTTTTTTTTAAGCTTCCAGCTAAGATGAGAACATGATTAGAAATGCCACATTAAAAACTCAAACTCGCTTCCGAGAAGGGGATTAGAAAAATGCCATACTCCCTAAAACAGAGTCATTCGATCAATGAAAAGACTTCTGAAATGTGAGAGAACCTAAAAAAACAAAAAAAAATGCCATTTGCACACCTTTCAGTAAGGCTAACAGGAATGATGCGCTCTGCATCAGGAAGCCTGCAGAAAGGCCGACTGTACTTGCAAGGCTCTTGGGTCTTGAGGACATTGCCGTCACTGGGATCTTCATGACAGGCAACCTCCAAAAAGCGGACAATTAGGAAAGATCTCTTTTCAGGGGTGTCCTCCCGAAACTCGAAAACGAGCACTGTTCTTTCCACACCTGCACTCTGGGCTTTGCAGGAGACACCGACATCATGCACTGCGCCCGGAGAAAGGTGCACCTTTGGGAGAAAACGGAAGGGAAAAAAGGTTTACTTGAGGGCCAACGAGCACTTGGCTACCAGCGACTAAGCAATGAAAAAGAAAAAAACAAGAAAAAAGAACTTATCGGGAATAAAACAAAACTTATCTCTCTCTCTCTCTCTCTCTCTCACACACACACACGCACGCACACGCACACGCGCGCACACGCACGCACGCGCGCGCGCGCACACACACACACACACACACACACACACACACACACACACACAACAATGCCCCTTTCCCACATATGCTTCAACAAATATTACCTCCAGCCTGTTTTCAAGACTCTTCAAGAGAAAGCGTAGCATAATCTGAGTACCAAAAATCTAGCACTATGCCATTAGAGCTATTGATGAGCCACCAGTAAGCAAACCATGAGGCATCTCTTCAAACCACCATTTTATGCTGGCTATTTTGAGTGAGCACTGCGTTCACCAAGAACCTGAGAAACTATGGTACGGTCTATAAAGCAGTTAGCATGACTAGGCTGAATTGAACATAGATGTTCGAGGTATTACAAACCAGTTTACCAATCCAAGGTTATTTTGAAATAAATGCCCTCCCAGCACAATTTCTCTACAACTCATCGCAAGCGTGCTATCATGTGTACAGGTCATCACATAAAAAAAATTGCACTCACACTCAATATCACATTTTGTCACTTTGATCAGTTTCATGTTACTTCAGAGGTAATGAACACCGCGAAATAAACACTTACATCTCAAACTGTCTGCATTCTAATGTGCTGTACTATCGTGCTCAGTGTGACCTGCAAGGCACACACGGCAGTAGGAGCTCAGTTCTCGAAGCAGACTGCCAGCCCAGTGATGCTAGAAATTGATACAGTTAGCCTTGCATACAAAGAACAAATTGTACTGAATATTTGTCCAAGCTGGGTGCTCTCTGTGAAGGCCTATTGATTTACTATAACGTGGAAACCTCAGTAGGTTCATGTCGGACGCATTGCACGTCATATTGAGCGTAACAGTGCCTATAGTGCCATCAACATGAACTATTAATAAACCTGCAACATTTTTACATGTAACAAAGAGAAGAAGACAACAAAACCTCACTTGCGTTACAAGGTTTATCGGTACTGCCAGTAACAATGCATGCCGCAGAATGAAACTAATGGTTTAATGCTTTTGCACTCTAAACAAGTTACCGTGTGACCTAGCACTAATAAAATGAAGCGAACATATTTAAACAGTCATCAAAATTTATCAAATAAGCAAAAGTGTTAATTGAGTCTCCTGAAAGAGGGGTTTGGTCTTGCCTTTTCTTTGCTGCTTACAAACAGATTGACTGAAGTAAACGGCGCATGCAGCACTGCTTCAACTTCTCTCATGCAGGTATTCATAAGGGCGCCAATACAGTTGTACATGAACACCACAAGGCTTATTTTTACTAAGCAAGGTGCAAATGCAGTTAGAACAGTTGAGCACACTTCGTTTACTACCTCAACTGTACATATTAAAAGCATTACACAAGTAAGAGGCAGACAGGAGGACCATCTGACAAGAGGACCATTTGACCAAAGCTGCACACCCCTTCATGTATTATGGAACACATCATGAAGTCTAAACTGCAGAAAGAGCAGCTGAAGCTTCTCTGGGTGGTATGTGCCTCTAGTACTAAGTGTATGAGGTAGTACGAGTGGAAAGTGGATGCTGTAACATCTTTTGCTGCATTCATTCTGTACATCATTTGCACTATCATGTCATGCTATGCAACAAGGTGTATCTAGAATAAAAATGTTATAAAAAATTGCTGGCAGTTCTTCACACTGCCAATTAAAGAAATTTATTGTCCAATTTACTTTTGAAAACCCTGTTACTCCACAAAGCTCGAACTGCTTCCATTTTTCAACACTAACACTGCAAAACCATACATTTTTCAGTGATAACAGAATGAGTGCACGGCTATAGATAATACCTTTTAGGGGACTGTTCACCGGCTAGAAAAATGCCGATGAAAGATTAGAACAGCTTGAACATCTGCAACAATAGAGATAGTCTTTCATTCTTGGAAAAAGAAATCATTAGGTCTAAGTTCAAGTGAGTATGCAAGTATGTGAATGGGTTTTTTCGGTTCAAACCGAAGAAAAATAAAAACTGATAAAAGTACCCCAAATTGAATTTCAAAATTTCGGTTTTTACCACTGAAGGTCAGTATCCTTGACATCCATGCCACAGAGGTCTGGCTGTAGAGTAGGAGTTACACTCAAAGGAGAAAATTAACAATGTGCCAATGACGAGGGCATAGTGAGATGGTGTACCATTGATTTAAGTGGCATAGCTCTGCGTTTCGACGTATTGCTCTGCTACCCTACACCTCTCTGCATGCTGAGAGGCTCCATGTAGTCACCAAACATTGTCTACTAGCATAGCACTACTCACTGTCATCACCCAATTAGGGAAGTTTCTTGATTAAGCAGGTTTGTCCACTGCATCCAAGGATACTAACTTGATACCAAGTATAAACGTCAAAGAGTGTCATGTCCTGGCTACCAGAACGGTTAAGCAGCAGTTCCATCACTAACATAAACACGCAGATCACGTGTAAACACGCAGATCACGTGATCACCCACCCCTTTGCTTGACCTAGTGCAACAATCTGGCAACCCACCTTTTAGAAATCAACTTCCACTTGTTTCACCACTGTTTCATTATTCAACTTCCGTAACTTTTTTTTTACTGCTGATGTCATTTCCTTCTACAAGAACAGTAAGTGTTTTAGTCATAATTAAAGTCCATTTTTACATGAATTGCTGGCAAATTGAATGCTCAGGCAGACACTGCCAAAATAAAGTAAGTGAGTTTTGTCCACACAGGAACATCACACTATACACTAGGAAAAAAAACGCGATAATTTATCCTAAGGAAATATATCCCCCCCCCGCCCCCCCCCCCCCCCCCCCAAAAAAAAGTATTGTGGTCAGAAAAAAAAGCCAGCCAAATTACAAAAAAAGTCCAATCCCTATATACAAGACATAAAGGACTCATCAAAGTTATTGACACAAAGATTTTGGAACCAAGGATGCCCAGTAACTCATAACACAGCCTTTATGGAAGTCCACAACTGCAGTTCTTTCTGGCCACGTTGCTCTAAATGTTTGTTTAGCTGAACAGCTCACGAGCTTCAGTTGTTATTGTTGTGTCAGCAAGTGAGCAAGAATTTCTTTAACATGGCGATTTCAGTGATCCTACAAAAAAGTACTGCTGCTAAGTTCCATGAATGAAAAATGGAATCTATGTCTTGCCCACTGTGACCATTAAGTGACGGAATGAAAGCCCAAAAGTGTTCTGTGGTTCCAGCTATTTGATAAATTCTGGATGTCGAAAGCATACATACAGAAGCATCAGCGTGTAATGTCCTTAGACACTTCCCACTCCCTCATTCACCTCCCAAACCCTGATGCTTCATTGCTTTTGTATGACAGGCCATAAATAAAGCTGGCATCGCGACTGCACACAGGAAGACCAGGCTTGCCAAGTTTGGCACAGCTACTTACTGCTCTGCACAAATTATTCAGCACACAGTTGGGGCACACATATTGCAAAGCCACAGAAAATAACCTGAACCCGCTAGCATGACGGGCATACACCCAAAACTGTCAGAATTTTCAAAACAATCCATTTGACAGAAAATTAGCGGTCTAACCCGTGCTACGCCTGGATTATTCCACTGTAGGAATGCATGCATGCTGACCCATGTTCTTTTGCCATAAACAAAGTACAGTTTTTGGGGAAGCTTACTTTTAATCACGCGCCAGCCAGTGCACACAGGCTCATTGGTCTAAAAATACCAGATTTTTGGCCACCTCGCAGACAAGTGGCGCCACCTGGTGCCATCACCGCAATTCTTGTTTGAACAGCTGTGTACCGCGCGACGGCAGCAATCCTTGGCACCAGGGTGCACGCGCTAGAAACTCTCCCAGACTAACAATCTTGTGCCTTCACAATGTCGTTACTATAGGTAGTAATTAAAAAAAGTTAGTACTGCTTCACTTGACGATACTTACAACAGCAACACACGAGAATTTTTGAAACTCCTCCGAGTCTCACTAGAGCACCTATGGACGTCCTGTAGACTTGGTGGATGGAACCGTGATGGACAATGGGAGTTGAAAACGTAGCCATTAAATGCATTCCTGCATTAATATCAATGTCTTCACATTCTCTCTCCGATTACTACCATTCTTGAATGTGCAGGTAATGCGAGCAGTGTTACACAAGTTTTTGTTGCACACCATAAAAAAGAAGGAAGGCAGCCTGAGAATATACCTGAGAATTTACCATATTAGCTCTACCCAGGTTGGCTTATGCAAATTATGCAGGTTGGCGATGCAAATAAGGCATATGGTTTTTATTCTCTGTATGGGACGTTGCAATGCCTGAAAACCGTAAGAGACCACTAAAAATGTAATATTTCATACTTTAATCCTCTCCAGAAATGCTTTTGGACTGATGATAACGAAACACAGTGGCAACTTTCGGCAGCAGAAATGAGGTGGCAACCAGGATGGGCCCTGCCTTTCAGATTGGTTGGGCATCCAGTTTGAACTTTGTTCCCTTATGCTGGAGAAATTTAAATATCATATCTTTTGACTGTTGCAAGCTTTTCGCATAGGAAAAAAACTGGAAAGAAGCAGGGGAAGTGAACAAAAATGATAAGAACACTAGGGGCAACACTTTCCATTTCGCTTCAAAAAAAAAAAAAAGGGGGGGCGGAGGGGTTGACACACTGCAGCCGAAAATGTGCAGGAAAGCCGTACAGGAGACAGGGTAGGGGGGAAACAGGTGGTAGCTTTTCCCATCCTACCATGGCCAAAGGGCGTCGCCCCTGCCCTGTCAGCAGCATGTATCTGGAATGACACCGTCGTCAAGATGCATGGCTGAGGGCTGCCCTGGCAAGGAAACAACTGCATGCAAGCTTGCGCTAGGGCAGCAGAGGTACAGTAGCCACCCTACTTTCGCTAGGTACGTGCAAGGCACAATTCTGATTGGCAGCATGCAGTCTCTGTACAGGGCAAATGAAATGGGTCAATGAAATGAGTTTACATCTCAACTTTTTACTTCAAATTTTTTAATTGGAATAACTTGTGTGCATGCTCAGTCAATTTTTTTTTTGTTGCTGTTGTCTGGAACACATAAGGAATCCGTTTATTCCTCTAACAGCATTTTTTAAAAAACGAGATTTGTACCAAAATAGTCTTTTTTTTTTTTAACCTCGGGATATAGTGATATGCTTAACTCTTTCCTTACCGCACCCACTGAGCATTGTTAGACCCCTAATAATGATTTCGCACTCTGCCTTCAGAACATTCCGCGTTGCTTACAACCATGCTGCGTGTCTAGCTTGTAGACAAAGAACTGAAGTCTCGTTTCCAATGTAGTTTTCTTTTTTCTCGCAAGGCGGCATTTTTGTAACGCACTGCGAAGACGCGGTACCGCGCTCATTGCCCGCTAAAGACTATTTTGCCGCTCGTCTTAGGAGCCTTCCATGCTGCTTAGGGGCACACTGAGTCATCTGATGTATAATTAGACAAATAAAGTTTCGTTTCCAATGTACTTTTTTTTTCCCCACAAGGAGGCATTTTTTTTAATGTGCTCCAAAGACGCGACATCGTCGAAGTCGCTTGGCAGCCCCCGCATGCCATACACGTGCTCTAAAACATAGCAAATCTCAGGGTTCCGCCTCGTCTACGATTGATTTTATTGATGCACTGAGCAGCAGAGTCTGAAGATACTGCTTTTTCGCCTGGGTTCAATTCTGACATCGACGACGACGGAAACCTGCCACGAGCACAGGCAGCTGCGCTCTGGTGCTCGTTGATGTCCATTAAGGTGTTAGTCAGAAAAATCGGTAGTTTAAAAAAGCAACCCTGTGCCCCTACAACAACCCACTTATGCATGCCAAAATTGCTGCTAAAGGCAACTTTGTCAAGTTTCTAAATATCCTCATGTTGTAAGCATGAAAGTTTCACATATGATCTGCAGCAATCTCTGAGAAGGTTGCCTGACACAGTCACAGCAGTGGTGACAACAAATGTCAATGCAGCCTAGCTAAATTACATCAGCCATTAGGCAATGGCTCCAAGCAAAGGTACTGAAGAGCCAGACATGTTCAACTCTTCAAAGCAAGCATACCTAAATACTGCAAAGGCCACCAAGCTCAAAAGAAGGAAATAATCTCAAAAGAGTGTTTGGTCTACATTGAGAACTGCCTTCCCAGCTTTATCTGGTTGAATCTCACAACCGTGCTCCACATGCACCATCACTACCCAGCTGTTTGGTTCATGTGTTAATACTGAAACTGAAGTAGCTGCCTCTCTATGGCACTATCCTGATGACAAAGTGCAAGCTCCTGCATGTAAGTACCTCCACTTTCATGGCGAAAGCCTTTAATGCCTCATCGTTGTCTACAGAAGGTTGTCAGCAGAGGTGTCACGCTTTTCTAGTCAGACCAGAAAACAAATCCTTGCGCACAATGGGATTCGAACCTCCGTTCCACAGCCAAGTGTGCTAATGGCTACGCTACTTCCTGCCAATGCATATGTAGTTCTCCTTGTCTAGGACGCTGGAGAGTGTTTGCAGAAAGGCGTCGAATCAGACGGATGCCTCCCAAATGCCCTCCACTGTCTCCAGCATTTAGAGGTGCACTGAAGAGGAATCTGAACTCGTCTTTATGCCACGGGAATTCAACCTACACGTTCCGAGCATTCTTAAAAACTTCGTTTTATTGCCCTGTGTGGCCGATTTCCTTAATTAAATTGCATTAACGTCCGGCTCCCGCCTTTATTTTTTTAATCCTCCCTGTAAGGTAGGCGGAGTCGACCAACGCGTGGAGTGCCTTTCAGCCAGCTCCGTGGAGGCTTTGCTTTCACTTTATTTTGTTTTTTAGGTTTCCGTGAATAAATAGTTTCATTCGCAGATAACATAGCCGCAAAATAAGCCCGCAGAAATAAAAATACGCGCGGACTATTTGCTTCTACGGATTACTACGTATTACTCCGCCGATGGCAGAGTGGCAAGCCGCCACGGGACTGGCTGAAAGGCACTCGACGCGTTGGTCGACTCCGCCCACCGTACGGGGAGAATTAAAAAAAAAAGACGGGAGCTGGACGTTAATTCGATTTAATTAGGGAAATCTGCCACACAGGGCAATAAAACGAAGTTTATAAGAATGCTCGGAACGTGTAGGTTGAATTCCCGCGGCATAAAGACGAGTTCAGATTCCTCTTCACTGCACCTTTAAGATTCACAAACAACTGTGTACTTAATTAACATCTTAACCACACATCAGTGACACAAGCAGCAACACCGCGCTAAAGGCTTTCGCCTCACCGCATTTTAGGCCAACAAAGTGCCCCCTGAATTTTCTGATGTAGCTGCATCTGCACAGTGCCTGACAAGCCAGTTAGTGGCACAGTGCAAACAATAAAAACACAACCAGAATCTATTTTAACAAGAACATTAATTCTGTTTACATAATGATCACATACAGAGGGAGCTCCCTAAATTCCAAGACTGATGTGAAACCACCTATGCGTGCCCAATGTGCATGAGTAAAACTATAAGAGTATCGGTAGCCTGCTGTGACCATGATTCCTGCCATGCACTTTTGTGTCTCATCTGAGCTGTGCTCACTGCTGCATAGGTACTCATAGCAAAAGACAGACTAGTTCCAGTGGGACTAGCGAGGTCACAGTGTGAAGTCTGCAACTGGTGTCCCCAGTATTATTATAATGTAACTTTTGCATTATTCTACTGCACAAGGTCTACGTAAAGACACTGACTGGAAAATAGACCCCTTGCACTCAACAAGCTTCCCTTCATTCTACAGCAAAAACTATTGTGGCTAACACACACGGGGGCTACAATGGGTAATTAGTGAGAATCTTCAGCATGGCACATCTGAAGTGTGCTGTAGATATAGCAGATCTGTTCTTTCAAAAGCTGTAATTGTGGGAACATTATTGTTAAGACCCTGCACTGCTGTAGCTATTATCTGCTTATACTCTTACTGTACAGAGAAGTACAGTTACTAGTCTGTGCCAATGTATATACTGCGTGCGCTATAGAGTGACAGAGTGCACACCCTAAGCTATCAGCCCATTCTTTTCATTGCTTAGTGAACACCAAAATGTGTGACATACTAGTTAGTGGAGCTTTTTGGATGCTTCCTGCCTAACTGCACATACTTGTTTGACAGATATGGACTGAGGCAAGCTAAGTACAGTGACCACAGGCCTAGTGCTGAATAAGTGGTTCTCAGAATGTATAGCAAGTGAATTACTGCCAGGAGTGAAAAGGACGAAGAGAGAACTTTTCAAAAGGCTCCGGAGGAAAAGTTAACCACACATGTGCTGCCATTAGAGATGGAGAGCCGAGTAATACCTACACATGGCGACAGCTTTCCTTGGCAATGAAAAGAAAGGCTACAGGGGCCGAGTGTCCGTAACCGTATTATTCCGCCAAATAGTTCAGCCACACAATGGTGCGCCACGGTGCCTGGCGCACTGCATAGTACCTTCACACTACCACTGGAATAGCTGGCGCCATCTATGGAAGCTTCTTGTAACTAGACATGCTTACAACATATTTCTTCCGGCCATGTATTATCGCCTCATTCGGTTAGTGCTTAAATAACTCTGCAGTATGGAATAAGAATCAGGAAAAGGCTTGTGAAATATCAAACAAAAAACACTAACAGAAACTTAGTTCACAGTCTGTTTCAGACAACGCCATAGCTTTAATTAAAACATGGTTTAGATGATGTAGTAGTCTCTCAGGAAAAATTTGTGGTTTTCAGATTCAGTTGTCTTTATATCAAGCATGAACCAGCTGTTTGAAGATATTGGTAAAGGCAGGAACGACACATGGTTGAGTGCACAAGACATGATGGTGGCCATGGAGGGGAATTTGGAAATAGGAATGAAAAAGAAGGCAATAAAATCAAGGAAGAAAATGAACACACTCACATGCTTTTCGATGTCAGATGAGCTGTCAAAGTCCTCAAGATGCACATTATTACTTGGCTCAAGCAAAAAACAGTGCAGCAGAACACCATTTTCTGATGCACTTGAAAGCTGCACACGCATTTTGTGCTCAACCTGCTTGAACAACTTGGCATGAATGGAGACAGAGAACTGGCTCTGACTGGCGGTCAAACAAAATACCGAAATGTTGCACTTGTTACGCAGCAGTGGGCCCCTATGTGAAGAAAAGCAGAAAACAAGTTACATTACTTTAATAAGAAAGGCTGCTTTAGTACAGATAAGCAGATGAAGACAGTGCTTTTAAATGCCATAAAGTGCACTCCATTTCAGTAGTTAATTTTCTCGGCTATAAAGTTTTTGATAAGATGAGGCAAGTGTTCCAGCCAGTAATGTATAGTCAATGTGCCCCAAAACTAAATCCCCTCCCCAAGTTAGTGGTGTGCTGAAGCAACTGCCTGAAGAACTAAATTCCAGTGTGTACCAGATTTCAATCAATTCATTGCCAATTCATGGCACAATAAACAAAGCTGTCTGTCACAAGCCGCCTCCTAAATACCAGTCATAGACGGGAGAGCCCCTTCGCACGTCGGGCATGTTCCGACAGGAAACTCTGAGCAGTGACGGGGCAGCTCGAGGCCCTGACAGCCGCACCGCGCAGCCCTGGAGAAGGGTTAAAAAGGCGGGCTCGTCCCGCTGACGGGCAGTGCACTTTGGGGAGATCCAGTCTCTCGGGTGCCTCCCGCGGAGCCGAGCGCCCGCCGCCCATCAAACGCGACCCTGCTACAACCACCTCGCCGTCACTCGCCTCCACCGAAACGAGAGAACTCTGTCGCATTGAATGATCCATTCGCACGCATCTGCTTTTTATCGTTTTTTATGGTATGCCCATACATTCTACACAGCCTGTACACTTCTAGTGCTATCTTAACCTATTTTTTTTGTATCCCTGTAATTAATCTTGTAGCTCTGAGCTAATTGTTTGTGCCATGTTATCCTCGACTTGCTGAATAATAAGGGAGTAATTACTCATTGGCATCCACCCGAGCGCAGCCATACGGCTACAAAGGAAAGCTGTACAGCTTTCTCAGAAACTTCGTAGTTAAAGAAAAATTCGTCCTGGTCCGGGGTTCAAACCCAGGACCACCGCTACACCGGAGCAGTCGCTCTACCAATTGAGCTAACCAGGACGGCAAGCTTATGGTAGGACGAGAGCGAATTGATCAATAACTCGAAGTGGGAACTGTGTTGGTCAAATGTTTAGGGGAATCCCCCAAGGTGGAGTAGATTTGTAATAAGGGAGTAATTACTCATTGGCATCCACCCGAGCGCAGTCATACGGCTACAAAGGAAAGCTGTACAGCTTTCTCAGAAACTTCGTAGTTTCTGAAGTAGTTTCTTTTTTCTTTAACTACGAAGTTTCTGAGAAAGCTGTACAGCTTTCCTTTGTAGCCGTACGGCTGCGCTCGGGTGGATGCCAATGAGTAATTACTCCCTTATTACAAATCTACTCCACCTTGGGGGATTCCCCTAAACATTTGACCGACTTGCTGAATTTGTTAATTTCGCTTTTATGTAGCCAAAGCACTCTTCTTAGTATTTCTGTTTCTGTTTTAGACTTTTCCTTCCAATATAAATACCCAGCTGTTTTATCTGTACAAGCCAAAGTTTTGAGAATTCCTTCTTTCAGTCCACCGGACGCGCGGATCGACTGGCCTAATGAAATTATGTGCCATAGGGATCCACAGTGGGAAAGCAGGTAACCGTAGAGGGGATCCGCGCCTTAACCTACCCAAGGCGAAAGTTGCGACACTGTCCTTTCGGGAAAAATGAGGCTGAAATACAGCACTTCTAAATTCACATTGGTTATGAACAAATTTTATTATGATCTGCAGCCCCCTTGCTTAGCTTTTCCCTCTGCTACTACAGGGACCATGAACACCAACATAAAGCAAGTCCTGATATACGGATTGCATTTCATGAATGCTGAAGATGCAGACTGCATAGAAAATAGGGCGTTGCAGAAAATGGCATGAATGCAAGAACCAGTTTTGACTCACTACATGCTTTTCTGCTTTACAAGTAACACCAATTTTATGACAAGCAAGTTAAATGGCTGTGCCTTGCACGTGTCCACAAATAAACACTCACAAGTGTAAAAAGAATGACACTTTGTTGCGGGAGGGGGTGTTTTTTTTTTTTCGGGTATATGGAGCGCACATTACCAGAGGCATAAAAATGGGGGAATAAAATTCACAGCGGTACCCAGGGAGGGAGCTGGAACGGTTTCCAGTATCATTACGATGTTTCTATGTCAAACAAGAGTTCCCAGTGGCTGGCACAAATGTTGACACTTCAGCAAAAAAGAAAAAAAAATGCTGCCAGTAATTTAGCCAAAAAAATTTAGATACGCTTAAGGAAAATCCAGGGCATTTCTATTTGCAAACTGTTGCGGATGAAGCTTAGGTCCACCACCATGCCCTGGAGATACAAAAGCGCATATCATATGGAAACACAAGGGGTCACCAAATCCAAGGAAATGTTTTGTGCAGCAGTCAACAGATTATAGCAACTTCTTTGGGACACATGTTTTACTATTAGAATGCGTTCCACGCAAGACAAATATTACTGGAGACAAATGTGTCGAAAAAACACAAAACAAAGAGAAATGTCATGGGAATTTGTTGGCAGGTGTGTTGCTGCTCCATGACAATGTGCCAGCTGAAAAGTCACACAAATCACATCAGGAAACGCAGCTTTTTTCATGGAGTAACCATCCACCCTACAATCCAGACCTGGCTGGCTCCCAATTACTTTCTTTCATAACCTGCACAAATTTCTGCATGGGTGATATCCTGATGATAAAGCAGTCAAAGAGGTGATAACAGGGTTCCTACAGGAGCAAGAAGCCTCTATTCAAAGGCCATCCTGTCCCTAGAGGCGAAGTGGGATAAAAGTGTCGAGGTCTCGGGGATTTAAAAAATAGCAAGATCAGTTTTCTCAGAAACTTTATCTTCATTCAGGTATATAACTGATCACTCGCAAGTGTTGACATCGAACTAAGCGTTGTCTGCAATTGCCTAAATCATCTGATGAAATGTAGGCAAGCGCCACAATCAAATGTATGATCAAACAAACCCAAATTGGCGAGAAATATGCGAGCAAATGAGCCGGCGGTCTGACATGCATTGGTGCCGCAAAAGTTTGAACATGCAGCAAAATACACCGCAAAATTCGGTGCGGCACTTGGCGATCCACAGTGCGTCTATTTACTCACTCGTTTAGCCACAGACATAACTTGATGTATTCCGCTTTGTGCGCTTGGCTCTTAAAGTGAGCACGCCAGTCCTCAACACATGCCAACCGCAAGCCACATATGCGGCAATCCAAGTCCGCAACTCGGCTGACATCCTAAAAAATGAAAGAAGATGGTTTATGGTTTATGTTGGTTTAACATCCCAAAGCGACTCAGCCGTAGTGAAGGGCTCCGGCAATTTCGACCACCTGGGGTTCTTTAACGTGCACTGACATCGCACAGCACACGGGCCTCTAGAACTTCGCCTCCATAGAAATTCGACCACCGCGGCCGAGATCGAACCCACGTCTTTACGAAAGTAAAAAGAGGCAGCGAGTGAGCCACTCATGACACTAATCAAAACTGCATGTTGTCGTTGCACCATAGGTTGCACTGCATTGCCACTACAGTCCGGAAACCGAAACTATGAAATGACTTTTAGCCCAGTTTTAAACTGCACGGTCAAACTACAAACCAAACTAAGACCAAAACAAACAAGTCTCAAGGTCTGTGAACACGTGCACGAAATTCAATAATTCACGACCAAGCTAACTAGCGCACTGCAAACATAAATACTCGAGAAATGTTTGTTGAGCTCCTGCACACCACACGCCAAAAACGAGCAGAAACTCACGAACCGAAGAGTCCATAATCCCTGCTAGCTCGGCTCATCAATGTGGAAATGCTGTTGATTAAAAACTCGATGGTGGACACCGTCGCGATGAGTCTCTTAAGAAAACGGGCATGCAGCATTCGAGCGTTCGCGCTCGTGCTTTTGTAGCTTTTGTATGCTTCGGGTGTTCTTTGTCTGTCTTGCGCTTCTTGCTGAATGACTGCAGAGCCGCACAGCGAGCAGCACGAGCGTAACCAATCAACTCACAAGCGTCATAAGTTGTGCTCCAGTGTTTTGAAAAATCTCACATATTCGATATTTAAGCCTTGTAGAATCTCTGCAATATTTTAAAACTGTTTTTTTTTTTAAATACTGAGGTGCAGCTGGAATCCACGGATCCCACTTTTGAGAGAATGGCCAAGCCTGGGCAGGTCAGCTGGGCCAAGGAATGGCCGCTTGCAGCGTCATGGACGACAGCGAGAATGCGACTTCAATAGACGATCGCAGTGAGGCGTATTCAGAAGTGTCCGCCCGAGACTGCATAGCTGAAGGCATCATTGGTCTTTTGCTTCCGACCGTGGAGCAGATAGACGAACGAGTGAAGTCCACTCGGTGTGTATTTTCCCCCGTCGTACAGTGCGCGCATACCACGCATACGCTGGTGGGCGTGACGTGATAGCGAGATTACGCTACGTTGCGAGAGATTTTGTTGAGTTTGAAGTTGACATTGCTCTTCATGAAAAATTAAATCGAAAGCTGGTGTGCCGATTGAAATGTCTGTAAAATTCTTGTCCCATTAAGCTAATGGTTGCGAACTATTTGTGTTGGTGGAGGAAAGGGGGAGCAGTTCACGTCACGTCATAAGAACTGACGGAAAATAACTCCAAACCATTCATTCTTATTTGGAATTGACTTTATTTTGTTTTGTTTCAGGATCAGTCAGCTGGAGCTTCGGCAACATATTGACACTTTGGCAGAGGGTGAGAGATTGGTTCTATGTTTTTAGGACAAAATCGATGCATTCTTGAGATCATCACTTGACACACTGCAAGAAACATTGTCATAGTTTTATTTGGTCTTAATAACGCGTTGTCTGTGTGTGCGCTTAGCCTGCGAATTGCAAAAAGCCGAGTGGCATGTTTATAATCGGCAGATGTTTTGTTGGCTAGAATGCGAGAAATGAAATCGATTTATGGTGGGCTGATGAGGACAAACTTAGTCTTGTTTTAAATTATTGATTGTGGAGATCATTATATTTATGAAAAATGTTAAACCCATATGCAGTTACTGCGAAGACGTGACTGTAAACCGTGCTTTAGTGTCATGCAGAAAGCTCGGAACACGTAGGGAGAAAGTGTTTTTCACCCTTTTTTTTTTTTTTTTTTAAAGATAGTGCGCCTTTTGCATCCCTCCTAGCTCCCTGATGGGGCGCTTGTAGGGCCCTTTCTTATTTTTAGCTGAGAAACGCGAACATTTTAAACAGTTTGTAATGGCTCTAAAACAGTTGATTTCAAATGCAAACAAGAAGTCCAATCTCACCTTGTGTTTGGTTTATGATAGCTTTAGTTGCTTATTGCCAAGTGTACAGCCGCCTAACTATCACACAAAGAAACAGAAAATTAGCACTGGCACTGTAAGGAGACCAGGAAAGGATAAGCAAAATTATATTTATATCAGTGGTTTGCCTCCTGAAGTTTCTCAGTGAATCAGGTCATGAAAACAGTCCAAAATGCATGGCAGGTACAGCGCCTACCCTCTCAATATCTTTTCCGTAGTATTATCTACCATGTAGACTGCCTGATTGCGCCGCTGGTAATAATAGCATAGTAGTGCTCCATTATTATCTACCACGTAGATTCCCTGATTGTGCTAATAATGGTGGCACAGGAGTGCTGTGTTCTTATCTGCCATGTAGATGCTGATAATGGTGGCACAGTAGACTCCATTCTTATTACCTGCTATATGGATAGCCTGATTTTCACAGCAGTGCTTGAGCCAGTTACAGGGAATGAGATGAACTGTGTAACAATAGAATTTGAGGGTTGTTGCAGTATTTTAATAAATTACTTGAAGTCTTTGGCCCTAATTCTGCTGTTTCATTGTTTAACTAGGTAGTTTTTGTCAAGGCTGAGTGTAATGTTTTGTTGTGACTACTTTTTTTTGCAGACCTTCGAGTATTGTCTGAAAACCAGCAGATACCCTACGACCTTGACAGCTATGTTAAGAAGCTTGTAAATGCCAAAAGAAGAGTAGTGCTTGTTAACAGCATTCTTCAAAACACCCAGGTAATTATGTGGGAGAGGCTTTTTTTCCTGCCATGGACGTGATCTGCTTGATGGTGAAGTGGTTAAAATAACATGCAACTTTCATTCTGGTGCATTCGAAATTGTGCAAGTTCAAGTGTAGTCCAGTCCAGTGTGACATTGAAGGTCTTATTTTTTTTTTTTTTTCACTGAAGGATTTCTCCCCAAGTATGGGCTTGTGCTTCTTGTTGGTGTTTACCAAGTTGTCTATAGAATAATTGGCTCCATTATGTATCTTTAGGTTCTGTGCAGAAGTGAGGCAATGTGAAGTTTAGTTTAACCAGTTTCTTCCTGTGACATTGTTGCACATGTTCCAGCTGTCTGGCCAATCCTGCTTGCAATTTAATCATCAGCATGAGGGTAACCACTCATTAATGTTATAGCATTAGTAAAACGAACTTTTTGGCAAATTGGTTGCTTAGCTTAGACATAACTGCAGCGTGAAAAAAAACAACCACATAAGGAAGAACACACACAAGACACGGACAAACGCTGCATTTACAACTGATTTATTGCACCAATGCAAGGGAAATATAAATGCTCCGCTGCGCATGTGCACAGAATACAGAAGGAAAGAAGGAAGAAAGGGAAGACAAGTGCCACCGCCAACTTAGAACAATTTATATCATGCGAACATCTAATCTATTTGGCTGAGAAAAGGTTGTAATCCGACCTGTACAAGTGAATTGGAGTATCGCTAACGCAGTTATCGCCCCTTTTCTTTATATTGTATGCTTCTAGTAGCTCACGTGCAGTTTGATTTCTGCTTTTGCTTAAAATCCTTCCACTATCAAAATGCGGTGAACAATCATAGCAAGACCTGCAGTGCTCAACCAATGATTGTTCACCACATTTTGATAGTACAAGGATTTTAGGCAAAAGCAGAGATCAAACTACACGTGAGCTACTAAAAGCATACAATAGTATAAAGAAAAGGGGCGATAATTGCGTTACCAATACTCCAATTCACTTGTACAGGTCGGATTACGACCTTTTCTCAGCCAAATAGATTAGATGTTCGCATGATGTAAAGTGTTCTAAGTTGGCGGTGGCACTTGTCTTCCCTTTCTTCCTTCTTTCCTTCTGTATTCTGTGCGCATGTGTGGCAGAGCATTTATATTTCCCTTGCCTTGGTGCAATAAATTAGTTGTGAGTGCAGCGTTTGTCCCTGTCTTGTGTGTGTTCTTCCCTATGTGGTTGTTTTCTATAGCATTTAGGTTGTTGTCTCACAAAAAATTTATGCCTTCTCTGTCACGAAATTCCCCTATAAAACCTGAGGACCCCCATAATTTTGAAAGTGGGCTCACTCAAGAAAATGGATTAAGTTGGATTAGTGGATTGGATTAGTATACTCCTATATGATGATCCAATGGAAGGTAATGGAACGTTTTAGATGATGACTCATACATACATATAGGGGCAATGGAACTGGTTCCAACCGGAGCTTTGGTGTGAAAATCACACCAGACACTAAGCAGGCAACTTAAATGCTATTTCATTCTTTTTAAGATTCTAGTTAAGAAGGCACGAAGTTTATTTGTTTTTGTAGTGCATCATATTGCTGATTAGCTAGAACAAAACTTGCTGCTTAGGAATGAACGAGCTTACAATCTGTTTCAACGAATTACACACTTGGTATTGGCACTTGACCACTTTATCTTCAATTAGTGTGGAAACTGTCGTGTAAGAACCGAACTGCTAAAATCAAGTGTAGCCAGCAGAATAGACTGGAGTTGCCATCTGTTCTGGAAAATACCAGAGTAAACCTGTCTCTACTTCGTGGGTTCCTGTCATCTGTGCAGCACATGGTGACGCCTGTACAGCCAGTTGCTGTACTTGCTTTACCAATGTTGAGTTCACAAACAAAAACAGTTTTTCATTCATTTTAGATGAACGAGGCGAGTGCCGGAGCCATAGTTTAACAAAATTGCATTGTGACATGATAATTTTGCAGCCTAATTGCCCTTTTTCTAGCCATTTTTTTTTCCTTTTATGCCCTGTACTGAGCTTCTGCCACTTTTTTCTCCATCAGTCCACTCACCACCTCCTGTCTCCATGTTTTGCAGGTCAATGTTTCATTAGTTGTTTTTAAGATATACAATTTGTAGGCTAACCATAACTATTCCTCTATGTGTGGCTGAAAGGCCTTGCATGGAATTAAAACATGCTGTGGATTTCCTTTTCTTGCATGCAGCTTAATGAGAAAGATATCAAGTGTTGCTGTGGAGGCAAAAGCTATGCCCCCTTCTTCATTTTTTTTTTTTTTGGTCAGCACTTGCGCTCTTGGTGCAGGCTGCAGCTCTGTTATTGTTTATGGATGATGTATATTACTGTCTAAACCTACTTTGAGACATCAGCACAATGCAATGTTCCAGGTAATTCCAGTAGGTACTGCCAACACATTGGTACCACTCAAAATCTACCATCAAATGGTTCTTTCACATGAGTGCAAAGTGTTCAGGAGTTTGACAAAAAGCTGCATATGCTTTTGCCTCTATGTTTATCTGAATGCCTGCGAAAAATTTTGCAACTACTGCTGGTTTGTGCTCATATTTCATGCAGAGATTGCTTTGTAGGTTTGCCTCATGCGTAACGCTTCTGGCTCTGGTACTACTCACTGGGTTTGTGTGGTGGAAATGAAAGCCCCTCACTGTTGGCAAGCTTGGCCTTAGGGAGGTTGAGCTTGGCCAGCCATGTGCATCAGCTTTGCCTGCTACGAATAAAGCACTATACAGGAGCCCGGCCTTCTCCCAGGAGATGACAGCACCACTTCACTTGGCTGGCTGAACTTTTCTGAGCCAAGGTTCACAGCAGTGGCAGCAGTCTCCAATGCCTGCTGCATCAGTCAGGGAAACACTGGTGCTAACTGCATTATAATAGGAGGCAGACTCCAAATGAAACCCTTGTGCAAAATTTGAGCCTGGGCAAATGAACGGGGAGAGAAAATTTGGTTGTTTAGATATATTTATATCTCTACAACTTCTGTACACCTGCTTTCAGTAGCAATGTAACTTAGGGTGCTTGAGGAGAAATGAAATATTAAGGCGAAATGGCTCATACTTGTGCCCATGGCTCTGTCCGTCCATCCGTTACATCTGAAGTGAAAGTCAACTAGTCATGACTAATTAGTCATTAACTAGCCATGACTAGTTAGGCAATAACCAGTCATGACTAGTTAGTGTCATGGCTAGCCAATCCAAGTCGCCCCATAGCCGTCTCGTGTGTGCCTACGGCCGTGCAGCCAAAGATGCGTGGAAAGGCTTTCACCTCAAGCACTTCAGATCGTCAAAGTGCCCCCTGAATTTTTTTTGGCCAAAAGGTGGAGTTCTACATAATGGGCACCTGCTGTGTGGCTCAGTGACCAAGGTGTTTACTGTTGAAGATGAGGTCACAAGTTTAGTTTCTGGTCTTGGTAGCTGCATGTAGTGGGGAGTGAAATGAAAAAAAAAAAAATGGTAAGATACTATTGCTGTATGTCAGAGAACTGCAGGTGGGTAAAACTATTCTGCAGCTTTTTGGTCATCAAAAGAAATCTTCCATTTTCATAACCCAGTGGGATCCTGTGCCTGTTATCTCGTGTACTGCTATTGTGTAATGTCTGGTGGATGTTTGCGCATGTTTTGCATGTTTTCCTTAGCCCTTTCCGCCCCTTGGTCTTGCTTTCGAATGCAAAGTCTTAAATTTTTGAAAGGCAGGGAAGCCAATCATGGTAGTAAGTGACTAGTCCGGTAACCCAGTGCAGATAGGCTAGCGAGCTATGCGGCAGTAGTTTTATTTGTTGCAGTAATTGTTGCTGTGAACATGACACCCCACTGGGGTATTGCATGTAGATAAACGCAGGAGCATATTTATGTTCAACTCGGGGGTAGGAGAGTTGATTTCGGCACAGCAGTCTTGACTTTTCACATCAAAACCATGGGAGCCAGTGTGGTTTTGTTGGTTGCAGAAAATTTCTCGCTTGGAGGGGGGCAGTTGCTTCGTTTGCAGCCCCCCTTCAGAATCCACCTCTGGTAAAATGCAAACGTAATTCTTCCTCCTCTTGCAGAAAGGCTGAATACATAGTACAGGAGCAGGGTGAGCTCACGGGCTAGTTGGTTATTATTAATATTACAGGAATATTACAGGTTATTATTAATATTACAGGTTATTATTAAAAATTATTAATAGTACAGGAGAAGGCAGCGTTCATGTTCTCCTGAATATACTCTGCTGAATTAGTCTCTTGCAATGGCACAGTGAAGGTTTATGTCAGACCTGGCATTTTTCATGGCAGACATGGAAAAAGCTGTTGATGAATAATGGGTTTCCATCCAGCTGAATACTGGGGGAAAAAGAAAAATTCTTGTACATGGCTTTGTACTTGCCAGTCTTCTACATTATTGGAACAGCATCAAGATATGTTTTTGCTTGTGATAGGTTGCATTTCTGAAGATTGCTTTGGGCAGCCGTTTCTAAGCTATGTCGGCGGGGTCGCCAAAACGTGTCCGCAGAAGTTGTGACGTTCTCAGAAGAGGTAGTTATCAAACGGGTGGTTGTAATCGAAAGAGGGTGATATGAGGATGCTGTGCAAAAAAAAACTGTCGTAGGACGATTAGGCAATTAATTAGAGCCAAACATGTTGAAAAAACGTCAATGTAGTGAGTGGATGGCAAAGTAGTGCAAAAATAGGAAAAGGAGTGAAAATAGTTTGAAATGAATTGAAATATATTTTATGAGTGATTATTAACATAAAAAAGTTTCATTGACCTAGATTAATTAATTAATTATCTGCAAAAGCCATTGGACGTTGAATAGGCTGGACGGGGGTATAGTAAGTGGACAGAAAAGCAACCACAGCGCCAAATTTGAAAAACCAAAATGGTTGATTGAGGTAAAACAAGGTATAATCAGAATAAATAAATTGATCTTTAATTAAAAGGTTGGCTTGGTTTATGGGGTTTATCGTCCCAAAGCGACTCGGGCTATGAGAGGCGCCATAGTAAAGGGCTCTGGAAATTTCGACCACCTGGGGTTCTTTCGTGCACTGACATTGCACCATAAGGTAATTACGCTAATTCAGTAGTTGAATTACCGAACAAAAAAAATGAGAAAGAGAGGCGACCAGTGCTGAGGAGGCGTCAGTGCTTTCGCATTCTTCCAATGCGTTTCACCGCAGTGATCTTTTTTTTTCTTTTATCTGTAGCATTCTGTTATTATATTGCTGCAGAGTTTTTCATGCCAGCCACATTTTGTTCTCATACAGATTCCTAATTGAAAGTTATGTTGTCTGAAGGCAGTTTAAATGCATCTTATCTGTGATCTGTGCTGACTTGCACATGCTTGCGCTTTTTTTTTTCTCACTCCTGTCAGCAAGGAATGCTAGGATTCATATTCCCTTTTTTTTTCTCTCTCTCTCTCATTTCCAAGGAACGGCTGAATAGGATCAACCAGAGCATCACCCGTGAAAATGAAAGACGTACAGCCCTGCTGGAGCCGCAAGGCTCAGTGCCGGGCGAAGGATAGCCATGTACTGCTTTTCTCGCCTTTCCTATTTCGACATTCCTTATGAACGGTGGAAATGCCACTGTTCGAACATTGCGCAGAGGTTACAGTTACCAAAAGATGTTTGACTGCACATCCAGACATACTACTCAAGGCCACTTCTGTGCCATATGTGCAATACACCTCTCAGAGGAGAAACAGGTATTAAATGTAGCCAATATTCAGCTGAGTACAAATAAAGTTCATGTGTATATAGGCTTTTTAGCCATTCAAAACATAGCAGTGTGTGTCTGTGTTCCTTTGGTCTGCATTGTAAGATGAGATTGAACTTACAAATGAGTAAAAATTGACAGCTTTCATATGCTGTAGTCCTACCGTTGCCATTGTGCCCTTGCAGTGTTGCCACCACTACCTACACTATTTTTAGTGCAGTGTGCATGCTGACTTCATTCGTCAGCTGCGGGTTCAAATGTCGGTGCCAGTCCAGGCAATGTCTGGGGACAAGGAAAAACGTCCGAATTATTCGTAGAATCCACCATTTTTGCAAGAGGTGGTGCTCTCTGGGGAGTGGCGAAAATTCGTCTGCTAAAACATGCACGTGGGAGAGACTGCTGCTATCTTGTTCCACGAGAAGTGCATGCTTGACAGCTGCTGCCATCTGTCGCATGCACCTGTCACTAACATGAACTGGCATGCGCAGTACCAACTGGTGGTTTTTTCAACCAGTGGAGCTGGAGGACGAGGCGCTCACGTGCAGAGCGGCCTTGTGAAAAAGGCAGGTTATTGAATGCCTCTACCCCCCCCCCCCCCCCCCCCCCAAAACTATCGCTCACATCATAGTTATTTTATTTGTAGAAAACCTGGGCTGTACCCACTGGACCACAAAAATCCTCGAACATTTAATGGATGCCTGGCGAGAGATGTTCGAACGTTCGTCAGACATCTGTAGAAATCCGCAAATGTCCAACGGGTGTATGTCTGTTCGAGGAACATCCGGCGCAAAGAAATTGGCAGTCCAGAGAAAATCCCACGGACGTCGGAACCGGACAATCGGACGTTCGATTTCAAACGCTTTTTTTTTTTTTTAAGCGGCCACGGGACGTCCCGCAGAGCTACCTGCTGAGACTATGGATGTCCGCTAAGACTTTTTACGTGAACGTACGCACGACATCCCGTTGTTTGACCTGCCTTGACTGCAGGATGTTCCCAGGAACAGCGCCTATAATTTCAGTAATTTCACCCCTCTTAAAATCCCTGCTATGGAAGGCTGCTTTCATTATGTGCAGATACTCTCACTCCTATCATGAGTGCTTAAACGGTGTGGTTTCTTGTCAATGGCACCCACCAATATTGTCTCCTTGTTCAAGATACCTTTTTGGTGTGTGCTGAGTAAACTGATTTACTGTTAATGCTGTCTGGTAGCCAGTTTGTATACTCCCTGTTCACTGCCGGAGGCACTCTTTGAAAGCAGGGGCGATGACATGCCATGCCTGCTGCTTTCCACATAAGATTTCCTCTGGCAGCGAACAGAGTGATTACAAACTGGCAACCAGTGGGCACAGAACAGTAAAGCAGCTTAATCAGGACACACAGAAACAGGTACCTCGAGCAAGGGAACCATCGGCAAGTATCATCGGCACACAACAAACCACGCAGTTCAAGCACTTATGACAAATGTATGAACATCTGCCTATAATGAACAGCACTGGCTTCCACAACAGGAGTTTCATGAGAGGTTTGGTTTGGTTTGGTTTATGGGGTTTAACGTCCCAAAGCGACTCAGGCTATGAGAGACGCGGTAGTGGAGGGCTCCAGAAATTTCGACCACCTGGGGTTCTTTACCGTGCACTGACATCGCACTGTACACGGGCCTCTAGAATTTCGCCTCCATCGAAATTCGTTTCGTATACAACAGCTTGAAACAAGAAAAAATATTTAGGTTTTTTGCTTCATTCTATATCTAGAGTTCAGTGCATAAATTGCAAACATGCATCACTACAACTTAAGTTTTGCTGGAAGAAGGTAATGTAGTATTTTATTAGAAGGATGCATTAAAATGTACAATCCCACAACTGTGACAAAATATTGTTTACAATAACTAATATGCTTATACCGTATTCAAAACTCAATAACAGCACACCATTTAAGCTATTAATATAACCAGTGGTGAGCAGAAAACTCTAAAAGGCAGAAAATTCTCTGTACACACGGGCACTATAACATAGAGATCAGCATTGAAATTAGTAAAGCAAAATCACGGGAAACCTACAAGCATTTAGGGAGCTTTCAGATATGATAACAGCTATAAGCACTCTAGTACTTGGCACAAATCGCAGTCCAAACAGGTGCAAGCGGTACTATCACATGAGATCAGATGAAGTTTTTAGAAGTCTGCAGAGCAACCACTACCCTGGCTCGACCAGAAAAAAAAAAAAAAAAAGAGGTTTTTGAAATTTTAGCTAGCCAGTACTACTAGGAAAATGTGTTGAAAGTGCCACAAAACAGGAGGAAACCTCAACTAAAAGCAGCCACTGTCTAAAAAATGCATGGCAAGCAAGTCCACAGGGCACTATTAGTCTAATATCACTAAAAAAAAATGTAATGCTAGACTAAAAATGTGAACTAGTGAATTGTTGAAAGCACCACTGGCTTGGGAGCTACAAGTTAGTGACTGACTGTGGTTAGCCTTTTGCAAAAATTAACAGTACACACAAGTAACCACATGCTTTCATCTACAAAGGCACCATGCAGTCAGCATATGAGACACAAAAATCTTTTCAGACCTCTTGTAGGAAGCTTAACACAATATGGTGACATAATAGAGCACAATATTATTGGAATACCAAAGTTTAATTTCTGAAATCTGGTCGCTAATTAGGGAGTAATCACTCATTAGCATCCACATGAATGCAGCCATACAACTGCAGTGGACTGCTATACAGCTTCAACAGAAAATTTGTCTGGTACACCTTGAAGGTTTTCCCTAACACACTGGACTAATATCATTCCCACTTCAAGTTACCAATAAATTCAGGCTCATTCTGCCTAGTGCTAACTGTCCTGGGTGGGAAGAATGACTACCCGAACAGGTTTTTGTCTTGGGTTTGAGCCCTTGACCATGATTAATTCTTGAGACAGCGCTACAAATTTCCTTCGTAGGTTTATAGCTGCACACTGAAGCGGGTGTTAATGAAAATTATACATTCAATTGAAACCTAATCCAATTAGGAATTTCTAATACATTGGAATTTTTGCCATTATAAACTAGACCTTCCATAATACAGCTGAAAATTACATGCAGTCGGCCTAAAAATAATCTAAGCTACAAAATGGGATGCGTCCACAAACAAGGGCAAATTCAGGAAGGCGGGAATAACCGCTTCCATGAACTGAAGTTTTTCAGAGGGAAAGCCCCGTTGGCCCCCATTTTTTCGACATAGTTCAATATAAGGAATCATTAAATATGGCAGCCCCACCATCAATCTGCTCCCATCTGCACCTGCAAAATGCACTGGCACAGAACTTATTAGGTATTAGGTCACCATGAACAGCACATCACAAAGCCAAAAGCCTACATAGGTGCCTTGCAGTTTTCTTTTTTTGACATGAAAGTGTTAGTCTTTCTGTAGACATCAGCCACAGAAGCTCAAAACCATACAGTTGGTTTTATAGGATCATCAGAGAATAAAAAGAGGTAACTTTGCTATGAGCTCACACAATTCATCCTGTAGCAAAACAGTGCATGGTACTGCGTAAATGCCCATCGCTTGTCCTGTTTCCTTTGTGTCTCTGTCGTCCTTGTTTCCTTTGTGCTGCTCCTCTCCATGATGCCTCATGGATTGGACCACACAAATGTACTAATAGCCCATTACTACCTCATTCAAAAAGAATTAGACTCTAATACCCAAAAGGCAATCAAAAAAAGAAAGCATAAAGGTCCACACATGGCATCTGACTTATAGGGCACATTCACAGGTTTCATTAGCCATAAGGCGATTAGGTGGCACTCAACGAAGATCACAATAGCAAGAAAGGACGTGTCAAACTTCAGTTAACATGGGCAGGCTATGAATATGAGGTGGAATGTGAACACAAAAAAGACAGGCAGCCTGAAGACAAGTGAACAAATTAAACACAGCAGCGAAAATTGCACAGAAGTGCAGACCAACAACTGCTCCTCATGGTCCAGCCTTGAGCACCTGAGCTGTATCATTGCAGTTGTGCACATAATGGCAGCAGGGATGTTTCTGTATACTTTTCAGTCACCATCTAAATATAACACAGGAGAACTGGTGTTGAAAAAAACACAGTGAGTGCATATTTTGGAAAAATGCTAAAAAAGAATAAAGGCACACTTATGTGCAGATACAGTAATATAGTAGAAAGATTATGTTCATCTTGTCCCCTCTTTTGCCAAAGGGTATCTGAAAACAAAGCTATTGCAATTAGTCTGGTTCCTCTTATTTACTAAAACAAAATTACACCCAACCCAAGCCTACTTGCATAAAGGGAAACACAGTGTTGTAGACAAACACATTGCTGTAGCCACATTGTAGAAAATCGTACAGGATTAGCCACCTATAATGACTGAAAATGCGAAAGTATATACTGTAAAATAGAATTTTGGTGCGTAGCACCACAAAGTAGTGAAAACCCATAAATAAGCCACAGTGCTATTCCTGACAACATTAACATAATAAAGCAGAAACCAAAGTGAGAAAAACTAATGAGTTACAAAACAGACAGCAGCAGCAATGACTTGATTACATAATTTGAGTGTGCTCTTAAACCAACCAGCTCCCTTAATATATGTCTAACCACTGGCCCCAGACAACTTTCTCCCTAATTAATGAACCAGAACTAGCAAGAAATTAGTGGTATACTACAGCTTTTATCCATAGAGTCATTTTCATAACTTGTGCTTTATTTGAAACTAGCTTTAGCAACCAATCTTCATTACACTGCCCTAGTAAAGTAGCTAGGTTCTAGAGGCGACAGCACTTCAAAAGGCCTTTCTCACCAAGAGAAAGAATGACGAGTAGACAATGCAGAGATATAAGACACCAGTCGTGCATGTACATGTCCACGAAGGCAAGTAATGCTAAAAAGAAATTAAAACAAAGTGCAGCTATTCAAAATGAGCATTTGGATTCATAATTCCTATCACCGAAAAGAAGACACAGGACCCAAAGAACATATATTAACTGGCCCGACAGTAAAAAGACCAAGCACTAAAACTTCTGAATCGAGATGGTCCGTTCTTACTGGCAAAAATTTCTACCTTAAAAAATAAAAATGAATTTTTCCCACACCTAAGCAGCACCAACAGAATTACTTTAAGTAGCTTCCAAAGTTTCACTGCTTTTAGTAGGAGCAGGCATTGTAAGTTACTACCTTTAAACACAAGCAGGCCGCAACAATCAGCGTTGTCATATTCCTGCATTAAACCAAAATAGACTGCTACTGCTCATGGTTTGTAGTAAAACTTGCCCCCGCAAGAGTCGGTGAGGTGCTGGACATATCCTGTACCTTTAGGATTTAGAAAGCCTTTCTGCTGCATGCTTCAGCTAGGATTTAATAAGCTCCCCAACAGTGGTTGTGATTTGTTGCAGAAGCTGCCTGGAAACAGCTGAAATTAACAGGCATATTTTGCTGAAATACTGAGCCTAAACTGTGTAAATACATTATACTAGGCGCTACAGCATACGAGTAGCAGAGTACGAATTGCTTACAGTAAGGAATAGTTCAGATTAACATTCAAAGATAAAAAATGGCATTGGTGAACTGTTGTATAGTATATGGGGTTTAACGTCCTAATGCAACACGGGCTACAGAGACTGAAATAATGAGTTTGCACACCCTGAAACAGTGCTGTCACCTATGAGACAAGGCAAAGAAGCAGACTCTGAATCAGTTTTGACTATACTACATACGGCATTTTGCAACCTGTAGCCATCTAGGCCAACCAACTCAACCAGCAGTGTGTGCTAAGCTAAACTAAATGAGATATAATAAACAGTTACCAAAATAACAGAATACAAATACTACAGAATACAAGAAGTAATATAACACTTGCAAGTACAAAAGTGTAAAGAGCGAATACAAAGTGCTTGTGCTTTGAGTGACTAGGCAACTACAAAGCTTATGACAGAATAAGTGGCCCTATAATGCCTTCCCGCAATGCAGTCACATTGATATGGTCAGCACAAAATGTCCAGACAAAGGGAAGAAAGGCACTGGAACAATTCTTTTCCACAGAGTAAACTCTCAGCATAACATGAGATGTACTACTGTTTTACATGTCTTGTTACGTGCGTCACAGTAGGTTTCTTTTATGAATTACACAGTATTTGGCTTACCTATAATTAATCTGCAAGTTTCCAAGCCTGAACAGATAAACTTGTTTTTCCTTTTGACCCAAGAAATCTCTGGCACTAGCACATATTACTAAGCATGTGCTTTATGGCTGAGCTTGCATTTTTCCTCCAAACTGGACTAGTAAATTCACCTGCAATTAAAGAATTTATAGCTTTAAAGAAATGCACCTGTAGGCACATAAAAGAGGAATAAAACATTTTACCAAATCCACCATACTAGCTAAGTGAATGGAAGGGAAACCCTTAGAAGGTGGAAAAAGGTACAAGCACAATAAGCAAAATCATGGCCACAAGAGAGGTTTATTACGACACTGCATCATAATCACACAGCCCGGAAAATAAACTATTAATTCTTATTTCTAACAAGGCATAGAAAAAGCCAAGCACAACAAATGCAGGGCTTCGCTCTTAAGTTTTAATGCGAAAGATTTTGACTGCATGTTTTGTTGTTGTTGCTGTATTGTGTTTTATGGAACATAGGCAACTGAGGCCATCATGCGCCAAGCACAAGGTTTATACGAAAAGTGTTTCGCTGAATTGTATAGAGATATGAAAAATCATTGGTGGTATAGATGGCCTAAGACGTTAGTACTTTCTAGTGATCACATGGAAAAGAAATTTTAGAAATGGCTACTAGTAAAAGCTTAAAAGAGGGTGGGTAACCTCAGTAGCTATCCTTGGCTGGGCAAGGATGTCGAGGTGCCCAACGAACCAAATAAAGAGCTCAGCATTCTTCTCAGGAATGAGAAAGTGGCTGAGGTCTACCAAAATACCAGCAAAGCAGCTGGTCAGAATTTAGAGTTTCTCGAGAAATCCTGCTTCTCTTAAAAAGCTAAAACATATCAACGAATGCATATCTCCTAAAAGCAGTGTTGAATGAGATGGAATGCATTCATTACGAAATTGAATAAAGTACTTTTTCTTAGTTTTTCCGGTTTCACACAAGAGAATAAGATGTGGTTAACCTTTAGTTTATCTCCGCATTTTTCGCAAACAGGTTTGTCTTGTTTTGTTAGCTGGAAGTTGTGCGTAAGGTGTGTGTGGACTATTCAGAGATGGCAGAGAATAACTTCCTTGAAACATTCCTGGTACACACGACTTCCATTCACCTAAAACGGTTTTAACAAGTGTAGTTTGTCATTTACCTTGTTGTTCCAAGATGAATGCCATTTTTCTCTTAATTCATGTTGTACTAAGTTCACGCAATCCTTAAAGCGCATATTTACTTTCTTTATTTCCTTGCCACGAGCTTGGGCAGCGCATAAATCTGCTCTCTCGTTGCCTTTTATTCCGACATGACTCAGGACTCAGCAGAGTTTTAAGTTTTGTCTTTGAGCTGTGGCTATTACTATGTTGTGTATGATGTCACTAAGTAACGGAGTGACTGAATTTCTTGATTGAAGAGCTGTAAGTACGCTTAGGGAGTCTGTGGAAATAATACTGCTCATGAGGTTATCGTTATTTTTTCTACACAACTACACAAATGGCGTAACATTTAGCAGTGAAAATAGATGCATACTGTGAAAGTACTGTTTCTTTTCAATTCCCTTGTACCACTGCGCTTCCTATGTAAACATCTGTATTTGAACCGCAAGTATAAAATTCCGTAAACCTACTGTATTTTTCTTGGAGTGCAAGTAATTCTTGTATTTGTTGAGGAGTTTGTTCTTTATGGAACTCTGTCATACTGAAGTCGCAAATTTCAGGAAAATTTTACCATGGAGGTAGTGGATCCTGTCTTTGGGCAATGTCAGGCAATGTATCCTGTATAATTGGAGTTCTGGCATATCTCTTCAAAACGCAAGACCAGTGGCCGGGTTGCTCGAGTTCTGTTGGTGAATATTATCTAGAAGAACATCTCGTTACAACTGGATAGCAAACATGTTTCGGTAGAGATTTTACTTTAAAGACATATATGCACAAGTTAAAGCAGTTCTCTGATTTCTAGTGAGGGTTCTTTGTTTCTGCACAGAGGCTTGCTATGGGAGATGTCCTGTATGCGCCACATGAGAGGTGTAGGCCTGAGCTGTGTACGAAGCCCAACTTTTTGAGGTATGATGGTCTTGCTGAACCGTACACAGTGCACCCATAATCTAATGAGGAACGTACCAAAGAGTGATAGATGTGCAGCAGACATGTTCTATCAGAGCCCCAATGCTTCCTTGGGAGCACCTTGAGTATGTTTAGAGATTGGGAGGCTCTCTTTTTCAGTGTGTTAATGTGCAGCAGGAATGTGTTTTTTATCGAATGCTACGCATAAAAATTTATGTTCTTGTTTCATTCAGGTGTAAGGTGGGGTCGTTCTGCAAGCCTTTTCTGAGCGAGAAAAGGACTGCTACTGCTTTTTGTGTGGAAAACTTAAACCTATTTCTGACTGCCGAAATTGCCAGTCTGTTTAATGAGAGTTGTATCTGTCTGTCACAGATTAATAAGCTGGATGATGTGCATGCAATTTGAAGGTCGTCGACATATAATGAGTATACATCACGGATTTGGGGATTATTTTAGCTATGGAATTCATTTTTGCGACAAACAGCGTAGTACTTAAAATACACCCCTACGGTACCCCTATCTCTTGAACAAATTTTTTGGGAAGTGTTGAACCAAGACATACTTAAAATGAACGGTCAGACAGGAAATCTTTCAAGCAGTTCAGCATCCTTCCATTGGTACCTAAGTCTGCTAGGTCGCGGAGAATCCCAAACCTCCATGTAGTGTCATAAGCTTTTTCCATGTCAAAAAATACTGCCAGACAATGTTGCTTGTGTATGAATGCTTCTCATACAATGTTCTCAAGACGGACACGATGATCAGCTGTTGACCATCCTCTTTTAAATCCACATTGGTGGATGTGAAGAAGTTCACGAGATTCGAGGATAAACATTAACCCAATATTCAATACAGTTTCCAAAGATTTGGCAGGACAGCTTGTGAGTGTTATGGGTATGTAGCCACCAGCGGAGGTTGGCTTTCAAAGGCTTCAGAAATGGCACAATAACTGCTTTTTTCCAAGACTCTGGTATATTTCCAGTTTTCATATTTTGTTGAAGAATTGTAAAAGTGCTTCTAATGAAGGTTTGGAAAGGTGTGCCAGCATCTCGTAATGTATTTCATCAAGGCCGGGTGCTGTCTGTTTACCAGCCAATAGTACTTTATGGATTTGCTCCAGTGCAATTAGGTTGTTATATGGCTCGTGCAAACTGCCGCTTGTTGGAAGACTGTTTTTCAGCTATGTTACTGTGCTTTACAAATGACTCTGTGTAATGTGCAGAACTGGAAATTATAGAAAAATGTTTTGCTAGTATATCTGCCTGTTCTTTAATACTTGTTTGTGTACCTAAGGCTGTGAGAAAAGGGATTGTGAAGGTGAAGTATCTGCCATTTATTTCATGGTCTTGCTCCCACATTTTCTTAGATGTGTCGATTGAACTGTTTATAGATGATATGCAGTTTTTACATGATGTTTCTTCAGCGATTCAACTGATTTGCCTTGCTTTCACTCTTGCCTTATTGAAATTTATTAAGTTTCATATGTTGGGTACCTACGAAAAATTCCCCAGGCTTTATTTTGTTTCCTTTTTGCTTCTTAACATTCTTGTGAATACCACACCTTATGATTTTGTCGCACCACGCCCGAGGACTGAGGAATAGGTAGGTGTGCAGCAGTAATTATACAGGTTTTCAGCATTTCATTAGGTTCATCAACACCTGGATCATCCGAAAACAGTTTCTCCAGACAGGCATTTTCATGGAACAGTGCCGTCAGCCAGGCATGCAGCCAGGTGCAACTTCCAACGGCGAGGCTTGATCACTTCCATATGGGTTATCCAGGACATCCCATTTAAAATCAGTAAAAACAGATGGTGAACTAAAGGATAATCTAAACAGCTCATTTTTTCAGTGCTTGGGAAACAGTATGTGTTCTTTCCTGAATTCCGAAGGCACACATTATTGCATAGAATAAAATCTTCTAAAATGCGACCTCTAGTGTTAGTTTCTTCACTTCCCCAGAAAGAGGAGTGGGCATTAAAATCCCCAACTAACAGATATGGCTCTGGTAGCTATTCTAGAAGTGCTTCTAAGTCATGAAGTGTAACTGTTAGGTGTGGCTCGAGATATGTGGAACATAGTTTTAAAATGGATAACAGTGACTGCAACAGCTTCATATTTCGTTTTTAACTTGATTTCACAGGTTGCAACCCCAGACTAGATGTCAATAGCAACACCTCCAGAAAGCCTACTCGCCTGCTCTCGGTCACACAGAAAAACTTCATACTTTTCTAAAATGTTTGTATGTCGCAGGGAATCCGCAGGTATACAGTTTAGAGGCCTTTACTGATTGGGAGAAGCCTCGTGGGCGGCCGGCTGAAATGCCGGCGGGCCCATTTTCTGGAGTGGCAGGGCAGCGTTCGCTGCATCTGCTAGCAAGGGATCTAAAAACGTTGTCTGCTAGGGGCGGGGATGGCCCTGCCAGAGGCTTTGCCTGTGCAGTGACCAGAGCCAGGCGTGGTGCTCCGCCCCTGCGCACCACATCCACGAAGTTTGTCTTTGCCGCAAATACAAATGAATTTGCGAGTGCCAACATTTTCCTGGCTTCTCTGAAGGTGAAGTTTTCTTTCGTTTTCAATGTTATTTCTTTTTCGTTTTTACCTACATTTTTACCTCCGTTATAAACATATGCTAGAGGCACCTACTCCCAGTGAAAGCAGATCGATTTATGTACATACCATGGTCACTCTTCCAAACTGGAATGCATATTATCGTTTACCTGCCGTCGTGGCTCAGTGGTTAAAGCGCTCGGCTACTGAGCCGGAGGATCTGGGTTCAATCCAGGCCGCGGCAGCTGCATTTTTGTCTGCTTCTCAGGACATTATTTCCTCAATGTCCAACAAGTGGCTACTCACAGATGGCTTCACATTAAAATGGTATTGATGTGCGAGGTTTAGAGTCATGAAGCGGCACACGGGGCTACGAGGAACGCCACGGTGGAGGGCTCCAGATTAATTTAGACCACCTGTGGTTCTTTGACGTGTGCCGGCGTTGTACAGCACACGGATGCTTTTGCATTTATTGAAACATGGCCTCATGGACAGGTTTTGATCCTGCAACCTTGAAGTCAGCAGCCAAACACCAAAGCCACTGAGCCACCCCGATGGGGAAAAAAAAAAGGGTTATCGCCAAAGTGCATTCTTGGAAAAATGTCTTATTGTCAGTTTCTAAAGTAAATCATATAAATGACTGAAGTTCGTGTTTTTAAGGCCCCAAGTCGGAGCAGTTGTGCACAGAAATTACAGTGTTCTCACAATGGGGATTGGAACTGAAATAATGATGGGCTAGTCTGGAACTGTGTGTGAATTGTGTGCTTGTTTGTTTGAAGGGATAGTGATAGTTTTTCTATAAAAGTTGCCGTTTCTGTTCCGATGCCTTCTCTCCTTAGTAGCATGCTGGAAGTTACAGAGGACCGGCCCCATGCAACACACGCAATGCCTGCAGCGCCAGTTGTGTGTCACTGTACTGCATTTTTAATCTTTCTTGCCATTGTTCTTGAGCATATATGCTCTGCTCCATAAAGAAACTGGCCAGTGGCAATATTTGATCCTTGGCAAGATGAGAAAAGCTACAAAAGATGGCAGAGGTTAAAAGCAGCACAGGAAAGTGAAAGCAGGAGTGGTTGATAGTCATCAGACTTTATTTTCACACTAGTGTGAATGGTCAAGTTGCACTGGTTTCATGGCTTATCCGAGACTTCTTGGCTTTGGTTGAACTAACCTGTCAGCAAAGTTAGCCAATACTTCTGAAAACGAGAAGCTGGCAATCGGCGCTTTACACTGGCTCCTGAGTGGTCATGCCATTAGTTCATGCCACATGGGGAACAGAGCAGTGGGAGTGTTGAGATTCGTATTGCAAAAGAGGCCATGGAACAGTGTGTAGGGTTTTTGGCCTAAAATTTGTGAGTTTGAAGAGTTCAGCTACACATCACTGAAGTGTGTTGTAAATATTGTGCAGACATCTTGCTTGTTCTGTGAGGAGAATAAAGACATTACATAGAATGAAACTGCCATCGTAATGCAATTTATTGGCAGCTAATGTTTGGCAGTACAGAAACCTTACAAAACTTACGCAACATGGGGAAGCTTTATGACAAACACAAGTGATGCACACGTAGACAGTGTCATACAACTCGACAGGAATGCATTAGCCTTTTAACAAAATTTAATTCTCGGTGCAATTTGCTAAAGATGGTAAAAAAAAAAAAAATTCAGAGTGGCACAAAACTAGAGTGCACAACCATTACTGGAGGGCACCATGAACATGGTCCAAAAGAGATAAGTGTGTGTAAGGACAGACGCTGAAACCAGCGACCATAATTATGAGGCCAAAATATGTGATTGCACTGCATCTCCTGCCAGATATAATTCGTCCATAATGTGCCTGTGAAGCGATTTTGTTTAGAAAACAAACCATATCACATGCTAAAATACCTCAAGTAACATAAAACGTGGTGCTTTATGCTCGCAGTATATTGCTTGCATGTGCCCCGATAAAGAGTGCTATAACAACCTCTGCCCTTTTGTACGGGTGACTAGACATTAATCTCAAACAAATAACCTTCATGCTTGATCTCGGCCCCTAGGCACAGATATTTCAATATGAGCTTTGTAGACTGAGTTAAGTCGTAGCTTTAGCACAGTCAACAAAACTTACTGCACTAATCCAGCATTGTTGAGATTTCCTGTTTTGTGCACCTGCATGGGCAAAACATTTCATTGGCATGTGAGGACTGCACATTGTACCAGATTTTCGGCCTCTCTGTTAGTAGACATAGCCTACGGTAAGGTTCCTAGTGGTAGACATGCACAGCAACCACACACACACAAAAGAAAAGCAAACCAATAAATTGCTCAGCTCGAGTGGAATTCTGAAACATTAAATATTTACGCTCTGAACAAAACACAACATGACAAGTAACAACAGCATCTTCATGAATGATGCAAAACTGTGTGTACACAACTGAACAGTAAAGTTAAACCAGAGCAATTGCACATTTGTCCAGGATGAATCCACAGAATATTAAGGGCAATTCTGTTCCTTGCACGAGTATTTTCATTAATGCATATTACCACTAACACAGCACAATGCCACAGCCTTGGATAAGCACAGTTAAACCATGCTCATGCTTTGCTGCACCTAGACAACAATCTTTGTAAAAACCTAATCTACCATGAAAACGAACAACACGTCATGACAGATCTAGAGCCCAAAACTTGCAGAGCAACAGATTAAAAGTGAAGCCATAAGCAGAGGGTACAAGCAGGGTGGGTAAGGCTACGAACCTCCAGAAGGAAAGCCTTGTAAACAACCTGTACAAGTGTATTATTCACAGTTATCTACACAGCGGGTGGACAAGCTCCACACTAGGGACCTGTGCTGCTAGCAAGAAACATGCGACTATCACCAGCATTCTCACAACCTACGCCTAATGTTAAGGCGGCGCACAGCAGTCTGCGCACATCTGATCTAAAGTAAGCACATGGAAAAAAAAAGGCAAAGCAAAGCAAATAAAGGTCATTCTTCACTTAGTGTCCAAGTACCCTGGCAGATCTACTAAATCAAGATGCCACTGGATGTGCCAACACAACAAAGTTTGGGAGGGGTGGTGGGGGGGTTACAGGCATATACAATACTGTGACATAGCCTGAGTGTTCTCTTCTTTTTCTCTCTCTTCTTCCTCCCTGCATCATGCCCTTTACCTCTGCTCTCAGCACATAAAAAAAAAACATGCTTTAAACTTTCCAAGCTCTTTTCTGTTCAGAACACAACTTTCATTGCTTATCTTTGTTTACCAACAGCCCCCTTTTTTCTGGTAAGCTTCTTCATCGCACAGCACAGTGCATACTGCAGAGCACAGTGCATACTGCACACAGTGTTCCAGTAGTTATCATCCATCACAGTTGGGGTTGTATCGCTACCATGTACAAAAGTCACTTTTGCTTTCAGAGGTGCTTCCATTGCAGGCACAAATACAATCAGAATAAGTTTGCTGGCAGAGGGTGAACATGCAGCTTGAAAGGTTACCCGCAAGGCTGCTAACTCATGAGATTGCTGAGTAGAGTTAGTGATTCTTGTACTCTTAATTCACCATGGCTGAAAAGTTTCGACTCTTTCCATGACTAGATCATCAAACACTGCCATAGGACTTAGCACTTTTCTCTACTTGCCACAATAGCTCTTGCCGCAAAGTTGCCAAATTAAATAATGGTGCTTGACGGCATGCTTTAGAATTCTAAAGACAGAACCCCCAATTCGCTGTTTATGGCATATCATGCTGAAATGAAAAGCAGCACAACTACGCACCTAGAAGCCACTGATGACAGAAATGCAGTCTCAAGATCACAAGACCAGGAACATTCAAAACACACAAAACGTTGAACTATTTCTTCACATATCACATAACGAAAAACAAAAATGGAAGAACAGAATATGAAGAGACAATGCTTTGTAATCACAACAACAAAGCGCTGAAGCACACAAAAACATATTTACAATACATACATAACTTGAACACATCCTTGCCAAAGGCGACATTTTGATTTATGCATATAACTGAAACCAAAGTGATACCTCGCACTCAGTTAGAGCTGTACTCACAAAGTGTCAAGCCGCACAGTCTGAAGCAATATGAATGGGACTACTTGCATGTTGGGTGTATAAAATTTTTCTTGTGCATTGGTGGCCTGCTTTCCTGTGAAAGTGATAGTACAGGATAAAGGAACTAAAGGCTGAGAAAACAAACAAAAACCTGCTAATCTGGGGCACTGCTAAGTTAAGCCCTGTGATCGCTTTCAAACTGTATCAGACTGCGCTACACCTGTACTCATCACAGTCTGTCCTCAACAGCTGGTTAGAAACACGATAAGCAATAAGGTGGTGAGTGCTTCAAGGCCTAACAAGGCGCACAATAATGACCTTAACAGAAGTCTTGGAAGAACTAAATGCCAGGCTGACTGAGCGTTTTACGCTACAAAATGAATAGCAACAAAGATAAATGCAGTTTGCTTCAGTGACATGGGATTCGCAAGATGAACAACTTTTGGAGGCAAAACAAAACCTACAATTCAACATCATCAGCTCGACTTTGTCCACTGTGGGAGAATTCTTACCTGCGGCTAATTTGCTGAACACACCTCTCCAAGCATGTTCATACTCTCTGCAACCCTAGTTAAAGATAAAAAAAAAAAAAAATCTCAAAGGCTTGCACGAGCCAAGTGACATTGAAATTAATCATGCCAGATGGTTTAAAAATTAAGAAATTACAAGGGAGCTATCTTTACATCCTTTTCATCTTGACTGTAACCAGAGTTTCATGTGCTTATGAGCACTGGTAGCAAGTGTGTGACAGCAGTTCATCAACAATGTTAGCTCAATTGCCACATAACAGGCACCCAACATGCCAGCTACTTTCATGTACCAAAAAAAAAAAGGTTCAGAACTTAATTGTTATGATCTCACTGAAATCCCTTATAGCAAATGTCATGACTCAATGCCTCAATACCATAAGGACGCAGTCCAGCAGCAACATCTTGATTCACAGTGCACCCTGCACAAAAATTCTTGGTTCCTGTAATATCTGAAGTGAATTCACATGACGGACATGTTTGTGGATTCGTTAGTGATGCCTTGACTACTTAGCAGACCACCTTCCAGCTGAAAGCATTCACATGATGGATGGAAAAACAGAGCACACCAACTGCTTACAACAGGTATGCAGGAAACACCACCAGCTATAGTGCTTGTGCCAGGCTTGTCCAGAAAGCATGACTGAATCACCATTTGCCTTGCGAAATTTTTATGCCCATTCTTATTTGCCTAATGGGAATAGAAAGGAAAGCACCTTGCTAGCTGCCACACCCAAAATTTTTCTTTCTAAATTTGCACCTGTCTGCAGCAAGAATGTGAGTGAAAAAGTGCCTAGCTCATCATGCTTTATTGGTATGTCCCAATCATGCCCACACACCAGTTAGCGTTAATCCCTGATATCACGCCACATGGTGCATGGTTCGGATTCCAAATCAACAATTTGGTCCGTCATGTGAATCTACCTTTAGCAACATGGCAGCACCAAAAAACATCAGAGTCTTGATAACAGAACATTTTTGGATCACACTATTCTTTATACAACACTAGCCCCAATAACACCAATTCAACTATCATCACAGCGTGGTCTAAAATTGTAACAACACTGTCAAGTACTTTTGTTTACATCCGTGGCTCCCGAACATAATGTACTGGCAAGACAGTCCCGACTTGGCCCGTGTCTCCCAGCTGCAAGAAAATGTTGCAAACGGCACTGTAGTGCATGAAATAGACATGCATGCACCTGCTTGCACTTTAAAGATCTAGCATCTTGATTCAATGCAGTTAGTTTGAAGCAAAGCTTAAAGGGACACTAAAGAGAAATCTTAATGAAACAAGAAGCTCCACTAGGCTGATAAATTACACTAAGGGGACCACTACCAGTACGTTTTCTGTGCAGAAAGGCAACTGTGTTGCTGAGAAAACCGCAAATGAGGTGCCCCCTCTTCTCTTCCCCCTTTTTTTTTACTACAGCACGACACAGGCAATGCATCACTTTTATGACGCGCAACATTCAGAACTCTTGGGGACCTGAGAAAATTAAAACAAAACCGCTGTTTACCAATCAGGTAGCCGCTATATTTATTAACAGATGGCACCACCGTACTGTTTAACACCCTCCATGCTGTGAAGTCATCCTTTCAGGGCATGGTGGCCTCAGTGTTCGAAAAGAGCACGAGTGAGCCACAGAGCTCGTGCTTGCTTCCTGAATCTTAAGTTGCTGTGCATAAGTCTGTTGAGCACTCTGAATATGCGGAATGAGAGGAGCGTGATACTTCTCATTCTCATACCCTGACGACAGCCCTCCTCCTATTTTGACAGTGCTTTCCCACCAAAATAGTGTTGAACGTGAAAGCAATGAATTAATCAACGCCAGTGAAGAATTTGCGTGACCACTTTACTGGGCGCAGCTACTGGAATTCTAGGGGAGCACTGCTGCACGTCTTTCACTTTTGAAAATTTTCTCCGTCATCCAAGCTCTAACTGTGGTAAAAATGATATAACGTTTGCAACCTTAAGATACTAATCTCTCAATCTAACTGAACCTAGTACTCCTCTTTAGTGTCCCTTTAAAATGACAGCAAATAGGGGTGTACAAATAATCAAGTTCTGAAATAAATCCAACAACACCTAAAGATATTTTCTTTTCCTTTGAATTTCTGACAATTTGACTTACTGAGTAAGTACACGCACTGGGATGGCATCACAGGTATTTTTGTAGGTAACTAAGCTGTCTTTCCCACCCATTAAGATAGAAACTATAAAGGAGGCCACGCTGACAAGTCTTCTGCGCTCGCTTTGTTTCACGGCCATTCCACTCCCACATTTGCGCACCACTAGTTGCAGATGCTTTGCTTCTGGTTTTGTGTGTCAGCCAGACTAGCTTCAAGCAAATACTGCACATGAAGACACTTGTTTTCTCTGTTTTAGAGCCAAGAAAAGAAAAGGTATAGTGGGGACCTTTTTTGGAAACAACTCTCCCTCAGAGCTGAAGAATTACAGACGTACTTCAATGAGTCACAGACCTCCAGAATCAAGGATCTGTAACTTACAACTCACTTGCTGATTTGTGAACTGTAAGAATGCACACAGCCATACCTCAGATTCCGTTTTTGAGCTCAGCCATCTATCAATGATGCTGGAAGTGCAGCAGTGATTGCACCAACTAGCATTAAACAAGACTTGTTCGACAGAAAATAAGTTGATGCCTTTAGCAGCGTGAGCTTGCTTTTGTTTGTTTCTGTGAACCAGAAACAATTTCTATATTTCTTTCAATACTTCCCTTCTTTTTTGCACTGTTCAGCACTACTCACTAACCTAAGCTGAATTTCACTTTGTATGATCCCTTAATGATAACTGATTACATTCTAGTCCATTTCCGAACCAAGTCCTAAACTGCCAAAACTGATGATTTGCATTAGCGTATGTAGTGTATGATTTGCATTATGCCAATGCATGAGCGTAAATAAAACACATAAATCAAGCTATAATGCAATGAGAAAACAAACAAAAAAAAAAAAGCAAGCTTGAAAAGCCACATGCGATAATTTCATATGAGTGTAACTCCATCAGAGCCAAGTTGTAAAGATAAGATCTGGCAAGGCTCGGCTATCTTCAGGGAATGATTGCAGCACCTAAACTGCATGTAAATATCACAATGGACACCAGCTGGTATGCTCATATCTGAGTAGATGGCCAATGACATCACAGCACCGCAGCTGAGATGATTACAACTTTAGCATAAACACAGCCTCAGTTTGCATTGAGCAACAAAACAGATGTGACACATCAAACGAGACAGAACAAAAGTACAATTTAACAGCCTCTATGAATGCAAGATTGATATTTTTTAAGATAAAAGCACCTAGAAGTTGCTTCCTCAAAAAGTAACTTTCAAGAATGCATAAAAAATTCTGTAGAAACCCTTTTTTTCTTCTTTACACTCATTTCACAAAGCATAAAGGTGAACATATAGTTTCAAGCATAGTGCTCAAAAACACCCAAGTACAGTGTGCGTAAAGTGTACAACACTGGCACTCTAGCACGGAAATATGTGATCTTGGAGGGACAAAGGATTAACACAGGAGATTCGCTAAGAATACAAAGCAGCAGTAAATGCTACACCCACTGTAGCAAAAATATAACCTTCAATAAGTGTGTGAAATATATTAGCAAACAGATAAATCTCATTACTTCACAAACAATAAAAAAGCATGTAGATTGCACCAAACAAGTAATGCTTGGACAAACCAACACACAAACTACTAACTGCAAACGCTAAGCAACAAACAAAAACAACCAAAACAAACTGCAGGGAATCACCAAAATCCTTGAGGCTTTTGCTAGTATACATGCAATTCTACTTTGCTATGATGACTTGCTAAGCAGCTGTGCACATTCAAGGCTTGCTGAATAAGCTAACTTCTTAATATGCCAAAGCACAAACTTGCACATTACAACAAAGGAGGACAATCTGGGCTGTACGAATACTTTACTTACTGCACTTCTCCAGCACAAAACGCATCTGTCAGCTTAACTGGATCCTGCTCTGCACATTCGCATTCCCTGAATTACACACATGCCTTAATGAACAGCAAAGTATGCATACCGCCACCTTAGATAAAGCATAAAATACAAGGTGAAACAAAACTCTGGCTATCTCGTGTTGAGCACCAGCTGGCCAGAGTGGCTCGGTATTCTTTCCTATCAGGACCTCTTGAGCTAATCTGGCTCTTTCTCCATCTGGTCATCTACCGATGTGACCATGAAGGGAGATTCATATATAGTTCCCTGCCTTGACTGGTTGAACCGGTGGAATAATCACAACAGGGCCACAACATTCCCAGAACTGAGCCTATGTACTGGAATGATGGGAAAGGAAGCATTAAATGTAGCATGGAAACGCTGCTGTGATTGAAAAGGAAGAAGCAGTACCTAAGCTGATTGGGAATAGCAACATAAATCTTTTCCTTCAGCCACTGCCCTTGGTACCGACAGACAGAAGCCTCTACTTGAAAACATGTCACCTAACCCACTAATGTTTAACCTCAGTATGTTCTTATTACTGGCTTTTGAGTAAGAGTGGTGCCTTTCATCAATAGCTAAGAAGAGACTAATGTGCAGAGCAGGCAGAGCAGAGAAGACTATTAAACAGCAGACAGCTCCAGAGGAGGGTGCAGCACTGAGGCAACAAAATGGAGTCATGCTTCTAACAATGAGGTCTTCACTATGCCTTACTTAATGGAGCTGGCACTCTTCTGCTTAGTCTTGGCTAGCCAGGCAATTCAAGTACGCATTTTTCAGAAAAAACTGATTTTCCTATTTAGCACCAAGCTCTTTAACCAGGAGTAATCCACCTCTACACTTTCTACAATGGTCATGTTAGATAACCTAAATGCTTCCTTGCACAAATGGAAGTAACGGTATGGGTAAAGTAAGAAGTACTGTGAGACCATTACCAAAATTATATTTACTTTTGCTTTCTGTTTTAAAGGCCCACTGAAACACTTGTTATTATGTTGAACATATGTAAGTTGTACAGTGTCCTATCAGTGATTTCTTTGCAATCGAATTTTGATATTACAGAACAAGAGTACAGGAATTAAAGGAAGAGTGATAAAATAGTGCTGGTTCCATCCCTTAGAATTTCACCAAACTTCTATTTCAAAACAATAAGCATATATTAGGCAAAAATCAGCATGCTTTTAACCCTGTGTTAGATGCATGACAGCCTGAGTTGTGTATGTGCTAGTAAACCCAACATGACTAGCTAACCTTCCTTTTCTCTCTCCTTGCAGCTCTGGGAATGATGCTCTGCCTAACAGGGCCATGTATGGTTGCTGTATACCCATAATAGCCCTGCTCTCGCCACTATCCTGAGGTCTCCATTCATACTGCAATTGCTGTTGTGCATCGTGGACAGCCGCTGTACGTACACCTGGTGTCCGTGCTTGGTGTGCAAGAGAAACCTCCTAGTTACGTGAAGCCGACAAGTGAAAATGCAACTACACAGCACAGCACAACAATGGGTAGACTGCCAACAGCAGCAGCATGAAAAAGGAGCATGAGCCAATTCAAGCAGGCTTGAGAAATCAACAATTGCTTTCCGTTCAAAGTGCACTGTTTTTAAAATTAGGAAGGCTGCTGCTGCTCAATTCAATCATCATATTTTTTATCTAGCATAGTTATTTTAAGCGCATTTTTGTGAGTGTTCAGATGGTGTTATGCAACAAATTTTATGCTGACAGTATCAGGACAACTCACCGATGGCAGATGCAGCATGGCTCCCACACACTGACTGGACTTTGTGCTGCCATTGTTTGGCAATCTGAGCACTGCATGAAACTGATGCGCAATCAAGTGCACTTTCGTTAGACTTTGAATACTGCTGTGCAGATTTCATGCTGACATTATCCGGACAATTCACCAATGACTAATGGCCAATGCGGGCACTCGTGAGCTGATGGCATCTCGGGATGCCTGTCCCTGGTCATGGCTGCACCTCAAAGACCGGAAAGCCCGCTCTAAGAAATGAAGGGCAGCGTATGTTAAACCCCATTTGCTACACTAGACTGTGCAGCCTGGTTGAGCTCTTTGCAGTGACATACTCTACCACCTGAATGCATCAAGCCATGCCCACCAATGCACAAAGTGTTTCAAAGGTGGTGCTTCTGACATTCTTCATGCCACTATTCCACTTGCACATAGAAGTGGTGCCATTGTACTCTGGCTATCAATTGGAAGAGTGCCCTCTGGCACACTGCTATAAGTAGCCCTTGGCACTGCTAGGATGTGTGGCGATACAGTTTGGTCTATACCCCCCAAAGCTTCTGCATTTTTATGGGCCTTAGACTGGTCGCTGTTCATGTGCAACAAATACTTTTTACTGCACCTGTGCGGGCCAGTGCAGGTGTGGGTGTGCATGCATCTTTGTGCCAGTTTTTGGAACTGCCAATGCCGTTTCTGGGTGGCATGCATTCGGAGCAAGTGGTGCACAAAGTGCAAACCTGGCTAGCCATGTCGTTGCAGAGATACCAGCAGTGAAAGAGGCATAACTGTGCAGTGATGGGATTGGGTGGTCATGAACAAAGCAAGAGCATAAAGCAAAGCGGCAGTGGCAAAGAGGCAGAAACAAAATCTGCGTGTGCCAAAGGCTGAATGGGAGAGGCAAGCATGACAAAGAGGGCAGTTACTTTTGAATCAGTTCAATCAGCCCTTAAATGACCTTAACTAGCTAGCCTTTGTCACTTATACTTTCACTGAATCACAAGCTCTGATGTTCCTCTATGTTTCGGTTTTCTGCCTGATGGGTTCCCACTTGCCAAAGTTCATGACATGTACTTTACAATGGTGCTCTTGTGCGATAGATCCTGGCTGTTCATGTTTGTGTTCAAAATGCAAATAAGAACGGAAAAACTTGTGTTGGCTGTGAGTAGTGGTTCTGGCGTGCCACATTCATGATAAAACCTTGCGCCACATGTACACACAGAGCTGATAAAATCTGCGTGGCCTCCTCTACCAGGCGCTCAATTTGATTCCTCCTCAGTGATTTGAACTTCTAAAGCAAGTATGAAATACTGAAATATGTTTTTTACATTTGAAATTTTCCTAGACTTTAGAGAAGCTTTTGACTGTATAAAACATAGCATTATGCAGTATCAGGGGCCCAGACCATAATCTCGCTCATAGTTATCTCGAATCCCGCTCTCAGTTTATACACCTTTATATGGTTTTCAGTCTATTAAAAGTCTTCTCAGATATAATGTCCCATACAGACCAATTCTAGGTCAGTTACCACTTTTAAGTATGTTATGTTTACGATAAATTCCCAAGGTCGGTGAGATTACTATAATATATGTGGATCAATCAAATGACTTCTTTTCTTGTTGCAACCTACAAGAATACAGGCTGCCGCTAATTCCTAGTTACAGGTATTATCAGTGGGTCTCTTTGAATCAGCTAGAATTTATCACAAGTTTGTTTTTTACAGGCAATGAATAGAATAAATTATAACATCGACCTCTTTTACGGTGGCTTGCCACTAGAACTTGTAGAGAATTATTCACTTCTCAGCGTTGCATTTTGAATCTAGCTTAAGCAGGTCACGTCATGTAGAGAACATATGTGTAAAAATGATTGAATCTATTGGTTTATTATGTACAGCTGGAATTTTTTTTACCTACATGGCTTAAAAAACAACTTTACTTTTTAAAGGTTCAGTCTCACCATAGTTTTCGTGCGTTAGTATAGAGAACCGGTAACTGCACTGGTGCAGAAAAGTTTGCTACATTGCAAAGGAAGGCAATTTGAGCACTTCAATCTCAGTAGAAGTGCCACGAAATTCATGCATAAACATCTCTAGCAATGATTACAGGCTTAAACTGGCTAGATATGTATTTCAGACAGTTAAAACAGAACATAATGCATTTATGGCTCATTATAGCAGCAGGATTATTGGTCATCACTTACATAGAACTTCCATTATTGCTGACATTCGATGGACTACCAACAGCAAACAAGAAATTGAACGTCACATCAAGCTACCATGTATCAAGTATCTACGCACAGTTGAAACAGCAGAGTGCCTTCACAGCTCCCAACTTTAAATATAAAATGCGGGCCTTCTTTTTCTTACAGAACAGTAACCCTGTACATGATTAGCTCGACATCTGTGCAGTGCTTGAAAGAAAAATTTATCAATCTTGTACTTCTAGTGCAAATAAGTTCTTTGCAGACTTTTGTATAAGCAGAAACTCATTTGTCTTTTCAGTGTGCCTTGTTTTCTCATTGTGTTCTGAATACGCTCTTATCTCGCTGAGTTTATTCTAAATGTTGTTGCTTTACATGTTCATGTTTTCTGCCCTGTGGGGTTAAGACCCAGTCAGGAAGCAGATTCCCTCCTTTAGCCCTGCCTTGAAGGCAGTACCTATGCATTGCCTCACAAACAAAGCAAAAAACTTCGGGGCCTTCTTAACCACATTTTAAAGATGAAGATGCAATAGCCTTTAGGTTGCCTGCTATGGTGTCTACAATGACTCTCTAAAGTTCTTGTGATCTGCCAGGCAAAACTCTAGTTGGAACCAGTTCCATTCCATTGCCCTTATATGGTATGCATAAGCCATCACCTAGAACGTTTCAATACCTTCCACTGGATTATAATATGAGATTAGACTAATCTGACCAACTATTCCACCTTAATCCACCCAATAATCCCCACTAATCCACCTTAATTCATTTTCTGCAGTGAGCCTAATTCCAAAATTTCAGAGGTCCTTTGTAATGTTTGGAGGTAGGCCAACATCCAAAATTTGGGGGTCCACCTGCAAAGGTGGGCAGGCTGTGATGATGTCACAGTCACGTGACCTCTCTCAACCAATCAGGATGACCCATCAGGGCAGGTTGTGATGACATTGCAAGGTCATGTGACCTCTCTCGACCAATCAGGGAATTTCGTTACAGAGAAACCAGAAAATGCATGACGACAACCTAAATGCTATCACGTTAAAAAAAAAAAAACCCTCTCTTCAATCACGTCACATGCTTCAATCCCACCAACCCAGGTGTACTTTGTACAACCAGCGTGACTTTTTGCCACAGAAGGACTGAACACTGTTGTGCGCGCCTACTGCATGCATGTGGCACAATGTGGCAAACAATCGCTTCAGTGCAAAATGCAGGTTTCTGGCCGAATACAGCAAATACTTGAGAAACTGGACACCAGAGATTTTACTTGAGAATCAAAGTATTAAAAAACTTGCCATTCAATTTGTATTCGAGTATTTGCACACCCCTCTATATAATTTTAATGCTTTTTTACAAGGTAATAATCAGCATTCATCAACAAGCATCACTGCATGCATGGGAAGGCAGGATAAGAAAAAGGAGGACTACTTTCAGATTACACTATGCCCAAAAAGGAGCCAACAGTCATTCAGTGGAAATGAGGTGATAATGAAGTGGAAAATGCTTTCAGAACTTTCTTGGAGAATTTTCTAGAGAGCAGGAGATTTAAGGGGACTAAGACACCACACAAATAGTGGGGGCACAACTTACAACCTTTCCCCAACAACTGTGCTATACCGGTGGCCATCCTCCATTCTACTGCAAACTCAGCTGTGGAACATGCCGTCAGAGAGAAAAGCCAGGAGTAACCAAGTGGTCAGTAAATACTCTTACGCTCCCCAGGACAGAAAGACTGCTGAACGCAAGACTCATTACAAGAGAAAAATGTTAAGATATGGAAGAATAAGGAGATTACAATGAGAATGAACTAAGAAGAATTGTGGCCACTGAATCAAAGTAGTAAAGTAGTGAGGAACTTCACTGTTCAAAGTGTAATGCTAAATCAAGGCTTTTTTCTCAATGGGAAACAAATTCAAAGCAAAAACAGAACATCGCCAGTGGAGATTTGTCCCATACTGATGACACGTATATTCAGAATTCAAGCAATAAGAATAGTAGAAAAAAAAAATCAAAATAAGTGTGTACTACGTATTCAACCTACACTGTCGGACGTCCACAACTATAACTGATAAGCCTTTGTTCCTTCCAACAAATGAACTCAGTACTTCACCTTCTAGTAGCTGTCTGCTATTCCACACCGGTTATCTTCCTTATTGCAGGGCAGACATCCTCACGTTGCAATATGCAAGATGCATTTTTGATATCTCTCACATATGAGGATGAAGAACGATTGAGCCAAGTGGAAACAAGCCATAATGGGCACCAGTCCTGGCCACAAGGAAGGGGGGAAAAACTACTCTCAATCCCTCCCGCCTCCTCTATCTGAACTGTGCTGCAGCCCCAGGGGAGTCATTCCAAGGCTTAAGAACTGCAGAGGCAAGCCACTGCTTCCTCTCCCGTGTTTGCTGGAGCAAAGCAGCCCCTTCCCTTATGAAAATTTGTACATTAGCCACTCACGGCGTCGCTCCCCATGGCAACTTGCGGTGGCCACCAGCTCAGCCTGACAGTACGTTAGTGATTAGAGATACGATTCTGAGAACTCGAAATCTGAGCGGGACAGGCGGGAGCCACGGCCGACCAGGGAGGTGCCTGTGACAAAGCCCGAATCCGAGACAGGATCAATGGCCACGGGCTCCTTGGGGGCCAACAGGCCGTCTGCATAGGTAGGTGGCAGCGCAATGCGCACCCGCTCCCCACTGGCAGGCAGTGCAGTCTGGTGGGCCAGCCGCTGCCGCTCCTGCAACTTCTGGTTCAGCACCTGGATCTGCTCCTCTTTCTGCAAGAAGGCAAACAACAGAGCCATCCTGTGCACGGGGCAGAGACGAGCGTTGCACGACAACTTGCAAAGTGCCCCCCCACCCCAATGTCATAAAGACACTGAAACTAAATGATCATACGTGGGCAATCTGTGTGGAATTAATTTAATTACGGAAGGGCTGCCAGCTTTAGCGCAACAACTCAAGAATTATACAAAAAATACAATGCAATGCTGTTAAATTTTTCTTGCAAATTATACAGGAAAGAAACGACTTTTTACCGGGGTAGCTGCTATGTCTGGGGTTATGCAGGAAATCAGATATAGTTGGCTACTCATTACAGCGACTCAGGGTATCTTGATGCAGAAATGGATTCTCGGGCTTTCACACCAGATTTTCACCACTTTTGCAAATGTAGTTCCAAAAAGACGGGGAAGAACTAGTAAATGGCGAAAAAGATAGCTCAGACACAGAATACATGAAATTCTGTAAGCGAGGAGATAGGGAATGCATTTCTGCAAAAGCTCCACCCAGTGCTTGCCTTTTCCCATGGGCTACCTCTCCCAGTCTTCGAAAGCATCGTTGCCCGTGTGAGGACAGACTGCTTCGAGTGCATGGCATGTGCATTCGTTCGCGGCATGACCTGGAGCCGTGTCGCACTATTTGGTATTGTGATGTGAACTGTGAACATAGGCAGTGGAGAAGTTCGTGGTTTTAAAGCCAGTTTTTTGCAGAAAAGTGAATTTTTTGAAGTTCACAAATTTTTCGGGCTGTTCGACTGTTCAGACCACTGTCCGGGTACAGTCAAGTCCGAAAAATTGGTTGGCGACTGTATATGCACCGAACAAAAAAGTCGAAAATTAAAAAAAAAAAATATTGATGTGCCTATTCTACTTTGACCATGCCAATGGTATTGTGCAAATGAATGAATGGATTCAAATGCAACCAACTGCAAGATGAAGTTCTACATAAATCCAATGCTTCTAAGTTGATGGAGACAATTGAGAGACAGGCTGTATAGTGTCAAAGTATAAATTGTGGCTACCATGATGCATTGACAAATTATGCATGTGTACGGAACTTAAAGGGACCATGCAAAGAATTAAAAGCCGCTTGTAAATGTTAGAAGTGATGCTCAGAAGCATTGACACCAAGTATGAGTCTTCGGAACTGAGCCGGCAATTTATTATGAATTTTTAAAAATCGTGTTTTTTAAAATTCGCGGGCCGTTTGGTGTCTTCGTAGGGAGCCATTTTGGAACCAAAATCGGGAAAACAGACGTCACTAGTCCCATGACGTCGGCAGGCCACCACACGCTGTCATTCGCTTGAGCCGCGACAGCTACGACGTCACGGGCACACTTCCGGTAGCGGTGAAAATCGTCTGCTCGAGCCGCCACGCGAACCCCTCGGGCAAGCGCGAGCCAGCTAGGCATTGCCTTCGCGGGTATGGTTTCAATTTACCTCTGCCGGCTCTTGCTGTCGCGAGTTCAGGAGCCAAGAAAGCGCAGAGACCGGAGAGACGCTGCCGACGCACGCTGCTCCTCGGGAGTGCGACAACCGGAAGTCGTAAACCGAACGTCAGCGAATGACGTATTCATGGGCGGTGCCCAGTCCCGGAGCTGTTTTCTTTATTTTTTTATGGTGCCCCGCGCGTATGAGTTGAGGGGGGAGAGGAGGAGCGTGATTTTTAATCGTCTATAACTTCGTTGTTATTGATGCTAGCTCAAAAATTCTTGCGCTGGGGTGACGAGTGATGGATTGCCTATCTTTACATAATCTCAATAAATTTATTTCATAGTCCCTTTAAGTTGCAAGCCGTCAGATGTAGTACAGAGGTTATACACCAGTACTTGTGCACTTGGAATATTATGATGCAAGTGCGATACTGGAAAACGGTAAGAACCTGCGGTACGTGTCCCCTACACTTTCCCCTGTCTATAGAGAGGGAGCAGCCCATGTTTAAATTAAAGTAAATTTTATTATACAGAAGCTTATTAATGAGTTCTGGGCCCCTAGCAAACTAGATGGAAATAAAGTGAAACTTTTAATCTTTTTTTACATTGTTCCTGCCACACGTTTAGGAATCTTCAAAATCACTACAGTGTCCAAACAGTTTTTTAATGACTGTAATCGTTGCTTTTTTATAAAATCAGCTGCAAGGTTTTGCTGTTTTGCTACACTTACTTTTTGTGTACCATTGCTTTTTGTGCAGATAGATGCGCACCAAGGTGTCTAGCTTTCTGTAATCCCAACACATACCTCGGCAATCTGCTTCTTGAGGTCCTCATTCTCAGCAAGCAGCCGCTGGTGTCGTTCCTCCTCCTCCTTGCTCGTAATGGTGTCCATCAGGCTCCGCACGTCCGCACGCTCGCGGGGCCGTCGCACCAGCTCTATGATCTGTGCAGCAGTGCAATGATACGAAACAAAAGGAGTGTGAAAATGAAAGAAAAAAAAGATCTGATGGAGTATACCGAGAAAAAAAAAAAAAACGAAACAAATAGTAAGAAAAACAAGTGCGTCAGCCAGCATCACAAATATATGAGGCCTAATCCAATCAAAATAAAAATGAAGAGGTCAAAGGGAACGCAAAGCAAAATTCGGAATACTTGCAGCTGAAAACCAATGTAAACAGGAGAAAAGCTGCCAGGAAACCACTGCTGGGACAGTGGGCCCAAGGAGCCTTCTCTGATCTCCCCTAGGGAAAGAAGGGATGGGGTTGGACGTAAGGTAAAGTGAAAGGGGTTGCAGCAACCGGGATGGGAAAGCACAGCAGCCCTCTGTTCTCTTCATTTCATTCCATGTTGAATATGATAATCCGCTTGAAGTAATGTGACCTTATAGTTCATGAAACAAGGCAGAAAGGAGAAAAAAAGAGCTATATTCGTAGCTGTATTACCTCCACAAGCCACAGCTGCGAAGTATGCCTGACAATAAAGAAATTCCTGCCCCAAATAATAATAGTACCGTGTTATCAGCCATAAAGCCTGCACATGGTCTCCGATGAAAAGCAGAATTTTAACCTGGAATGTGCAAGAGGAGCAGTCATGCTGAGACTCTTCACTCTGCTGTCTGGTCCACTTTCCAGCTCCCTCTCCTTTGTACACCACTCCCATCAAAGTTGACTAAGAACTGAGCAGTTCCAGTTGTAGTACAGTGGCTCTGTTATGCAACACTATAAGCTGGAAGCAACCCAGAAGACAAAAGCTACCACCTAACAGCCTGAATCAAGCCACACATATGCAGTGTAGAAATTAGTTTGTTACTGCACATTATGCTGTTGTGTTCAGTGTTCGACTGAGAACTACAGAGAGCAGGAACCTCGTACCTTGGGTACAAAGATGAGTGCCATGGAGAGAAAACTGCAGAAGATGATGGCCAGGGCGACAAACGCAAAGGTGGCGTCCTGTTGGCTGCCAATCACCAGTGTGACTGGTGCCGTGATCAGACACAGCACCTGGTCACGGCGATGTTGGGAGATGGAAGAAAGCATGTTGTCTATCAATTCAAACCTCTCACCTTTCCATTTACACACATCTCACACATAATATAAAACAGTAACTGTAGGCCACTGCTGCAGCTAGAGGTAGCAGCTACGTGTTTGCGGCACAGAGTACCGTAAAAAGTCCAGAGATATGGCCCAGCCCATGCAGCATGCACACCAAGCATGTCTCATAACTAGGGCCCGGAAATTTAGGCATTTGCCTAAACATGCCTATGAATGCCTAAACGGGGGATGTTTGCACTTGCCTGCCTTTTTGTCATTTTTTAGGAAATACTACCTATTTAACCGCATTTTTTGCCTATCAATGCCTAAATACGGCACTTCGGTCCTCGGTGCCGTTTTTCAATTTTGAGACATCTGTCTATGTATGGTGAGAGACGCGCGCCGATGCACGCACAAAAGGTGCGGATCTCGCCGAACGTTTTTCTCGAATTGTAACCTGAACGTAGTGTAATGAAGTGTTTATCTCGAAGTGCAGCAAGTGGCGTGTATTGAAAGAGACCTGAAATACATTAGTGCAAACTTCTCGACATTGACGGAAAGGATGACAAAGTTGGAAAAGGCTGGATACTCAATAGATGAATCATTGAAGGTAGTGGCAGAAGTACCAGCAGCACTTCGGGGAGTGGAAGGAAAGGGCACTACTGCTTCTACGAAGATGCAACAATTGGTAGAAAAAAATAGATGCCTAGAAACAATTTCCCAAATCAGAGACTTCCTACGTGGAGACGATAAGGCCACATCACCTGAAGGCCTAAGCCTTTATCAACACTCATGATTTAGGTTCACGCCACTAAGTTCATGTGATGTCAAAAGGATCTTTTAAAGTACAAAGTTATGCTTAGCAAAAACCGAAGCAGCTTCAAGTTCGAAAACCTGAGAATGCGCTTTATTGCTTCAGTTGAGGACTGCGTATGCTCTGTGCTTGACTTACAAATCTTGTACTTATGAATAAGGAGTATTATTCAAAGTGCCTATTTTGTGCTTTAGAAAGAATATTTCAATATTTTTTAGAGCCTAGGTGCCTGCCTATTTCAGGGTTCTTTAGTGCCTAAATTTCCGGGCCCTACTCATAACCTCCCAGTACAGTCTGTACTCTCGATAACTTGAACTCAAAGGGGCCAAAGATTTGTTCAAATTAAACAGAACTGTACTAATGGCGCACTTTTTTAATAAAATTGATGTTGGCAGGACAACAACACCAGTTCAAATAAACCAGAAGTTCGGAACAAATAGGCTGGATGATGTGAGTAGTTGAACTGCTGAAAAATAACCTGTTCAATGTGATATGTCTACGCCTATGCAGATACTTATATCGCACCATTTCTAGTTTCATGTTATCATCAGGGTAAAGGAGTTTGAGACATGCTAGGTGCAAGCACTCCATGGCAGCCGAGCTTGCCACGGGTATTTGGTCCATATTAGCATAAATGTAGACACTATGAATAAAAAGACAGACCATGAACAAATGCCAGAAGCGCATCTGTATTCATGCTTCTTCAAGCTCCAAGCATGTCCTGACTAGGCCCCATGCAAGTCTTAATGGCTATCTTGTTTCCCACATGTGAGAGAAGCATTGTTACAAGCTTTTCAATGCAACAAAACCCAACACATCAAAGGTACAAGAAATTTCACTTCAAAAATTTTTTTTTTGCTACATCACACGAAGTCTGATGTCCCACATATAGCGGGTGGCCAAATGGCTAGCAAAGTTCACATGAGCAGCCTTTGCCACTACCGAAGAACCTCGCTGATACGTTCCCGGTTCATGCGCTCAAAATCGCAGGCAATATAAGTGTTCCAGAGAGTTGCACTATTTTTCTTCCAGTTAATACGATCCCAAATAACATAATATTCTGGCTACTACATTTAAAATTTCGACAAATTCTGTTTGTATACAGTAGATCCCGGATATTTCGAACTTGAAGGGGATCGCGAGATAGTTTGATATATAAAAATGGCAATAGGTAAGATTATGTGTAACCTAGAAATACATTGCACCCAAGCTAGTGACGCACATTTTGCAGCGATGTGCCTCCCGCTGCCATGCTAATAGCACATCGCTCACTAGGAATTACTAGGCCTAATCTGGTTTGCATCAAAGCTGCAGCAGCCGGTGCTTTGAAACTAGCCAATGCCTATCATAAGAGGTCTAATCCTGCTACGAGTACACTATAAATAGCAGAATCTCGCATTAAAATTAAGGTGCAATTAGTTTCCGCAATGCCTTCCACATCGAAGCAAGTGAGACGAAGGCTGCCGCTGGGCTTCAGTCAATCAGGTTGACTTCACTGCATGAGAGCAATGTGGTATGGAATATGAGTACAAGAGATTGAAGACAACCTTCAAGCACACCACACGTTCACCTTGCGCTGTTAAACTGCATCACGCAGTTTTACAGCAGCCAAAACCGTGCAGCCAACCTGTTTTTGCATGCAAAAATGATCGCAAGAGCCCCTCATGCATGGTATTTTTAAAGGAGTGTTTCGAATGATATAATAATAACAATAATAAAAATAATTTGATATAACCAGGCTGCAAACATGATTGCCTCTCTTCCTTGTGTGCTGCCTTTTTTGAGCTTTGTCTCTTTACGAAACCATCTACCAACTAGCCCCCCAGTGAGTATTACCATGGCTGTAATACATTCAGTAATCAACAGCACATGCATAAACATGTGAGTGGACCAAATCTGGGACATTCGGCATGAGCTGAAATGTAGTGGCAGGTGACTTCCCTACAGTGCAAGAGTGCAAAGGGGCAAAGCATTAAAAAAAAAAAAATGCCAACATACGAATAGGCCATTCCCGCGGGGATGCGACATGAAGAGGAGAGATGCAGCACTTTATTCCCAGCGCTAATGGCAAGCAGCGAGGCGTCTGTGAACTACGATACGCTTACATATGAGTGGGCCTGAGGAATGCCACATGAAGAGCAAGAACGCTGCGACAGCGAGTTGCAGTGGCGGCTTCCCCCCAGTGCATCGGTGCAAGAAAGCAAAGCACCACCAGCACCACCACCACCACCACCAACAACAACAACAAAAAAAAACAATGATAAAGAAAGATTCCGGCTACTTGTGCCAATGCCTTCGACGGACTGGATGCGTTGCGAAGTTTCTTCTGCACTAAGGACAACACAAATGCACACTGGATTCTGCAAGCACTAGAAAAGGAGCTGTTCAGAGCTTGCGTGAAGAAACGCTAACTCACATATGCATGAAGTGAAATTGTCAATGAGTCCCTTTGTACCTCATTCAATAGTTTCATTTTGCAAATTAAGCGGTTTCAATAATACATTTCCCCGGATATTACCCCTTCCAATCTCACCATCCCTCCCCCAACCCCTCAACACATTTTTTTAATGAAACGTATCAACAGGGTTCTATATGGATAGCTCCATTTACAGTGACATGCCATAACATTCATTATACAAAAGAAAGCAGATAATCACGAAAAGCTGCATTACAGACAGCCCTGGCTATAAGCAGTAGCTACGTTATTAGTGGTCAGAGCAGCACTTAAAGGATTCCACATTGAACTTCGACAGCAGGAAATTTTGGATACTTACCACAACGTTGTATATGCTCATGCCAACGAGGCGAGAGTCGTTGAGCTGCTTGATCTTGACACTCCGCGTCTCATATGCAAGGAAGATGCCAAATATGAGCAACAAGCCCTTATAGCTGTACATCACGCCTGTGGCCAGGGAAGAGAAAGGGAGAAGGGATGAAATAAAAGTTTTTCTCAGCTTGGTCTGCTCAACTGAAACATTTAAGTATGGGTGCTTTTCTTGATGTGGAATCAACAAGCCACTGTCCAGTCGCTTCAACATGCCAGTATATCCCCTAGCTACAGCATCTTATGTGTGGCAAGCACCAATTGAGATGGCTTTCTGTTTTGCTCATAGCAACCGGAGTATCTTAACCAATACAGTGCACAATGATGAATATGTGCGCTTGAAAAATTTGCTAGAGTAGGCCAATAGGCTACCGTATTTGATTCTGCAATTATGCTTCAGTGTGATCCTTCTGCGTAGGAACAGCACTTTCAAGAAATGTGACTGGCTCTAGTTCCTCCTTCTAAGCCTAGCGGAGACACAACTGAAGACAGAAGAAAACAAAGGGCCCAACCCGCTGACACACTGATCAATCCACACGACACATCCCAGACCGCAAAAGCGACCACTGCTGATTCTTCTGAAAAAAAAAATTAGGCACGTTGGCGATTATGTGAACAGAGTTTAAACAAAATATTTTTCTCTAAAAAAAAACTTTTTGCTCATGTGAGCACTCTTTGAAGTTTCCGCGAAGAAGCAAAAGTTGGTTGGAGTTAAAAATTAGTAATTTCAAAATCAAATGCGAAACAGGATGCAATAATAAGTCCTATTTTAGAATATTTAGCTTGCATTGGTCTTTAAACTGACTTTGTTAATTAAGCTGTGCAAGAAATGCAGCGTTTTAAGAAATATTTTACATGAATGTCATTAACATTTCAGCGTCAATAATTTTTTCCTGCTTTCACTCACTGCAGTAGCTTATGCAAAAAATAAATTAAAATTGGTAAACAAAGTACTTGTTAAGAAAACTACTGCCAAAGATTGCAAAAAGTGACTTTTGTCTGAGATTCAGACGTGAATTAAGGATCAAGGCCCTCCAGTTAAAGATATGTGGGATGGCTCATAATGTGCACCAACTTTGATGCTTGCAATCTAGCAATTCTATTTCGAGTAAATTTAGTTTGTTTTAAGAAGAAAAAAATTGAAGCCCGCAGCTGGCCTCCTCGGTAGATATTACCGAACTATGTCTTCACTGTAGAACACGTATTACCATCCTGCTCAATATGAACGCATAAAATGTGACAGCACATTATCTCTTGGCAGATAGCTACAGTGCATATTAGTGCCATAAAAATAGGCGGCGGTACATACTATTGCACTCAATATAGCTTGCAACGCATCCAATGGGAACCAACTAAGGTTTCCACTTTATGCTAAATCAAAGCCAGATATCAAAAAGCACTCCAGTTACACAAGCATTGTGTACTTTGTTGTTTGCGTTGGCAGCTAACTGCAACGATTTCCAGCAACATTGTGCTTGCACTGGCTCCCTAACTAAGCCCCTATCACATCTTGTGCAAAGCAGTTCATATTGAACATGATAGTGAAGGCAGTGAAGACAGTTTGGCAGTATCTATCGAGGAGGCTGGCTGTGGACTTCAAAAATTTTTTTCTCGTGTCAAACATAATTTACTCAAATTAAAATTTCTAGATTGCAAGCATTGAAGTTGGTACGTATTATGAGCCATCTCACATATTTTTATCTGGAGGGCCTTGATTCTTAATTTGCGTCCGAATCTCAGGGGAAAGTCACTTTCTGCGAACTTTAAAAGTAATTATCTTAAAATGTATCCTGTTTAACACTTTCAATTTATTTTTAGTATAAGCTATAGCAATAGGTGAAAGCCGTAAAAAATTATTGCGGCTAAAATGCTAACGACGTTTGTGTAAAAAAAAATTCTTAAAATGCCACATTTCTTGCTTTTTACCGAACCAAGAAAACGCGAAAAATTCTAGCATGGTTTCATTAACAATATCAGATTAAAGAACAACACAAGTTAAAAATTTTACAATAAGATTCGCTATTGCATCTTGTTTCACATTTGATTTTAAAATTTTGAACTCCAACAAACTTTTGCTTCTTTACGGAAAGTTCAAAGAGCCTTCACGTGAGCATTTTTCGAGAAAAATACTTACCAACTACCCAATTTTTTCAACAGAATCGGAGGTGGTCGCTTTTGCAGTCTGGCACGCTTCGCGTGGAATGATCCCCACCACCACAGGCATTTATAGCCAATGTGGCACAACAGGAAAAATAGCCCACCAAGCCAGATGGCATGATTGCGTGACTCGCAGTGCTCGAGGGCGGGCTCGATGCGGACATCCTCATCGGAGAGGGCGGGTAGCTCAAGGGGAAAGACCTCCAGGTGGCGCTGCATAGGGTCCACCAGCTGCCAGGCGGAGAGGATCACCGCATCCACCAACACCAGGCCACCAACCATCCCGTACAGCTTCCAGCTCTCCACGCGCTGGAATGACAGGCCCTGCAGCACAGGGAAGACAGGCACACATGTGGGGGAAAAAAGCCTGCATCCAAGCACTAAAGCAAATAAGTGTTCTCCCCAAGGGAGTGCAAAGGTGACAGCAGGTGAGTGAGCATGGCCCCTAAATGTTCAAGGAGCGGAGGCATCAAACTTGTCCACTGCAGTCACAGCAGACATTTTTGCACTTTTACTGAGATGCCCTCTCCAAGCAGAAATTGCTGGCAGCACTAAAAGGTCATTATCTTATTACGATTTTGAAGTGCATGCACCTGAGGAGGGTAAAACAGCCAGACCTACAGGAAACCACAATAACATCATCAGAGATGAGTGGGAATTGAAATGGGAAATTGACACTGTGATGTGCACTTGCACAACAAAGCATCAATTCATGAAGGCCTAGCAAGCGAATAAGAGATTCCAATGGTTATGCGTTTGCGATTCAGTGTTGTAAGCGGACATACTCATGAATATAAAAGGCGCGTAAAAGCATCAGAGGATGATAACACAAAATTAATTCGAAAGAAGGAGGCACCCTCAACTGCACCTAAAACAAACAAACCAAAGCAAGATATATAAGTGCTGGCTGCCTTCTAAATTTTAAATTTGTAGGCAAACAATTTTTACTAACTCGAAAAGATTCTTGTGCAAGCTCAAGTATATTCTGCACTTCTGCAGCATGATACTCCCGGTAATAGCCACACAAATTGATTAACAAAGAGCAAAAGCTTGAGTATGCACCAGTCTCAGAAAATGACGCACCTAAACACACGAACTCCAGCAGTCAATGGCCGAATTACACACACACACACACACACACACACACACACACACACACACACACACACACACACACACACACACACACACACACACACACACACACACACACACACACACACACACACACACACACACACACACACACACACACACACACACACACACACACACACACACACACACACACACACGCACACACACACACATGCATATTGTTACGCCACATAGCGGCTTACTGAGGAGTTCAAGGAAGAAGAGGAAGGAGGTGCACGCAGACTGATCTAAGCTGTGAGCCATTTGCAGCCAGTTTTGATCCGTCGAGCTCTCATCTGTATTAAAACCATTTCATCTGCTACACTTGGTGCTAGGTGCTGGGTAACATCCGGGATTCGCCAGTACCCCGTCGCAGCTGCTGTACAGCACATTTGCCACCTTTAACACCTTAAAGAGTTCCTTTCAATGGCTACCACGCAAGCGACGCAGACCCAGGAACAGCGAGCTGAAGAAGAGATGACCTTGCCCCATCAGCGAGAACCGCGTACATTCCACGGTGAGACCGAAGAGGACGTTGAAGAATGGCTCTGACATTATGAAAGGTGCAGCAAGTACAACCGTTGGAACTCTACCACCCGCCTGTACAACATTGTTTTCTTCCTTGCTGGCACGGCTCTGACTTGGTTTGACAACCACGACGAAACTCTCATGACCTGGAGCCGGTTTGTTGAAGAAATCACGAAGACCTTCGGAGATACTCTTGCAAAGAAGGAACACGCTGAGCCTCAACTTTCCCAGAGAGCCCAGAGCAGTCTGCACGCGCCTCCCTCGTCTTCTTCCTCAGAAAGCTGCTATGTGGCGTAACAATATATACAGGAAAAAACTATGGCTGCACAGAAATCTATGGGGTTTTCCCTGGATATCTGCATTTTAACTTTAATGTTTTGACAAACAAGTTCTTTTCTAGTAATCACTGTTCTGTTCTAGTAATCACTGCAGTTTCTTCAGGTAAAAAAACTAGAGAGCTGATTATGGTGCTTTTGACAAAGCACAACGCTTCAACCCGCAGGAACCTACCTTGCTTTCGGACTTGGACTTTGTCGTGAGGCGGTGCACTCTCCATATCTTAGAGAACATTGCACCAAACGACAATGTGAACCCAATGGCCAGGAACCACGACCGAGCCTGCAATGACCAGCATTCACGGTGCACAACTCTCTATTATGTCACAACTGCCACTATAGTTTTCTAGTTCTTGAGGCCTGGGAAAAAGTTAATTGATTCCGACTTGCTTCCTTCATGTTTCATTTGCGGTATAAAATTTAGCTGTAGTGTACAAACACTTGAAATATAGTCTAACCTGTTTGCACATAACATTACAAGTGTGCTGTAAAAGAATCAATGAGGACTTCAGTGAAATATCGCTCCTCGCATTACAACTGAATCGCTGTGAGGGCTAGACGAAACAGCTTGGAAGCACAGTAAACACTCCCCATTAAAATCACCTAGTTTGATAAAATGTTGCTCGATTTTATGTCTTTCAATTTTCACAATAACGTTTCATAGACAGTCGAAAGAGCACTAAGTATGAAGTGACTAGTACGAAGAAGCAACGATGAGAGGATGGAAGAGGCAGTGTAAGCCGTTGCTCAATTGCAGTATTGAGGACCTCCCCTCGAAAAAAAAAAGACTGCTCCCTAAGGCTGGAGCAGAGCTTCGCATTACAATAATGGTCTCACTACTACAAAGTAAATATATTAGATTTCTACGACTCAAAACTGTAAAAAAATGGCAGAAGTGGCAGTTACAAGGTTTCCCTTTGCTAGCAATTATGCAACATACCTGCCCGCACATCCTGAGGTATGTTCATTATGCATAACACTCTTACATTGTCAAATGCTGCAAAAACATTTTGGGGTTTAGTGCTGCACTCAGAAAGAAAGCAACTAAGAAGTAGTCAGGCAATAGCACAGCAGTGGTCATACCTGGCAGATGTGTGCATATCTAAACTCGCTGACAAACTGCCCGTCCAGGCCAAGCAGGCAGACACACACCAGGCAGAGGATGATGCCGATAAGCATGATGTTATTGCACATGGGATGCGAGAGCTGTATGTACCTGCATGCACATGTAATCGTGTGAGCACGGCAGAGTGGCAGTGCTGGACACAGCACACACAGCACTATTCGAGGTGGTCTTCACCGGTGCAAACATTGAGTTGACATAAAGCAACTAGAAATGAACAAGAGAGGAGCCTGAGTGGTTGGTCTTCATTGCAACTGAAACTGGCTACACTAAATGATGGCAATGAGACAAGAAAGTTGAGCCTCACATCCTCTCAGGTGGGAAGAGAGGTGGGGAATGAATTAAGGAGACATGGTGCAAAGGGTTTTCACTGATGAGAAGAGGATCGAGGTGCCTAATGCCTGTTCATGCAGTGTTAGTTATCAAGGAGGTACAAAGTCAGAGAATGAAATTTCTTGAGTTAGCTGCTTATTTGAAAATAAGAAGGAAGAAGCAGCACCACGGAAACAACTATAACCACTAATGGTTTTCTCTGCCACTATTTTCTCAACCTGTCCCTGCTTGTCACAATGCTGCAGCTTCTCCCTTTCTCTTTCAAGAAAAGCAGTTTACTTGAGAACTTTCAAGACCTCCTATGACAATTTTCCTTGAAAAAAAAAAGAAAAAAACCCTTCGGACGTCTTACTCTTAACAAACACAACATTTTATATTAATTTGAAAGACCCTGTTTGGCTGCCATATCACTTTACTAACTCCCCTTTCTCAATATTAAGGGCACAAATATTAATGCCCTCGGACTTCCTCATCCAAGTAAGCATAGGCCATAATGCTTATGAAAATTTCAAAGCATATCAAAAAACCCCAGATTGCCAAAATTAATCCAGAATCCTTCACTATGATGTGCCCCACAGCCTGAGTGTAGAACATAAAAACCAACCAATTCAATTTCTCACAAATACTGGGAACAAGCAGCCATTTCATAGTGCAGCGAACATTACGAGACTTATAATGGACATTAAGGCAACAAAGTGCCATTGCATTTTAACAGAGCGTCACAAAAAGGCATCAAAAATGGGCACATCAGACACTTGTCCTTTTCAGTGTAACTGTGGGGCACAGGAACAGGCCCCAAGAAAACACACACAAAAAGGAGAAAGCAACACTAGGCAGAACGACAGAAAGTATACCGGGTGATTTTTTAAAATATTGACAAATATTTTATTTTAAAAACAATGAATGAAATACTGGTGCGGTCTGTACAGCTGGATTGTACAGCAAGGTCGACATTATGTAAGTGACAAAGCTCAATTAAAAGATGATTAGTTAAGTGAAATTAACTAATAAACTTATTAATTTTTGGTTTTAGGGGGAGAGTATATTGTGAAATCAGAGGCTGTCAGCATTAAAAGAGAGCCCAGTTTTTTAAATTTTCTGAATCGGCACTGTGGTTTAAAATATCATAGTTAAAAAATGCACCTTCGAAAGCTCATAAAGTCAGCTTCCCTGTGTGGTGCACTGGTAAATGGCATTTTTCACTTTTCTACTGCAGCAAACGCAAATGCATTTTTAGCGTTTTATGATGCAGAAGAAGTTAACGTGACTTTGGCGATTATAGCACATGTGGCAGCGCCAATTTATAAAGTTTATTAATTGATTTTAGTTCACTAATCGTCTTTCATCTGAGCTCTATCATGTACAAGTCCGCACCGCTGTAGGGTACATCTGAACAGACTGCACTGATATTATATCTTTCACAGTTTTTAAAAATAAAAATCTGTAAAAATTAAAAAAAGTCACCTGGTACACAAACTGTTCTGTAATTAAACATGGGCCATAGAATGCACCTCACAGCTATACCAGTGAACTGTTCGAGACCATTTTGCACAGAAATGACATTTGGCCGGCACAGTTGTTTTATACCACATTTCTTCGGGGCGCTTGCCTGAATCAATAAGAAAAAGCCAGTTGTTCGCATTGTCTATGGCGACAACGAAATGAAACAAGCCGCTCTCTCAGCGATTCCACTGGTGGAGCCATCTCGTTGGTCGACTGTGGAGATTAGGTAAAGGAGAGGGGTCTTTTGCGGGAGGTTTGAAGACTCTTCAGCAACTGCTTTATCAGTGATCACAAAAAGTTTAGTTAGGCCAAAACTGCACTAAGTGTGAAGACTTTCGTGGTACAGCATCTTCAAACTGCCCGCAAAACACTCCCTCGCCTCCTACGCCGAATCTCTATGGCTGAGAAACGAGATGGTGCCACCGGTGCAATCGCTGAGAAAGCAGCCTTTTTCGTTTCGTCGTTGCTGCAGACGATGCAAATATCCGACTTTTTCTTACTGATTCAGGCAAGTACTCCAAACAAATCTGGTATAAAGCAATTCTGCCGACCAAATACCATTTCTGTGTGAAATTTGAGCTCGAACAATTCACCGGTTTAGCTGTGAGCAGCATTCTACCGCACGTGTTCAAATGTGGAACACGCTGTATATTACAGCAGCAATACCAGCATAGTAGAACCCTGCTGTTACGTTTTTCATGGGACCGTGGAAAAAAAAAACATACCAGCTGGGAAACGTAGTAGCTGGGAAGCAAGCGCGAAAAAAACCCCGTTGATTGTTGCCTGCTGTTTTTTCTCTTTTTGTTTTACTTTTAGTAAGGGGAACATATGCCTCTGTGGAAGTTGCCAGGCTTCATGACTCTCGCGATCGTTCACATGCACAGAAAGCTCTAGATGCCCTGCAATAACTCTCCGTCTACCTGAACAGCTGTCGGCAGAAAGGAGGCAGCAGCGAAGAAGGCGGGTGCATGGAGCAGGCGAAGTTTAGGCACGCATACGCATTTCTGCAATATTTTCATGGCAGATGCTTCAATCCTACTGAGTCCTCGTCTACTGGAACCTAGAAATTGCACTTTTAAGCTTCAGGTGACAGGGAAAACGCGGATGACAGAAACATGCTTCGGGGCCAACCTGAACAACTGTATGTCATGAACCGCTGACTAAGTGGAGTTTACCGCGGCATTACTTTGTTTTCGCACCTTCGGCCATTCATGCCCATGCCGCAGCGGCAATGGAGCTAGTACACTAACAGCTGTAACAAGAGTCACATCGCCGCCAACTGTGCTCAGTGTCGGAGTGGGTGTAACACGCCGGAAGCTGTCAAACACGACATGGTGGCAGCTGAGCACCGACGGAGTCTAAGTTCTGCTTTGGCCCCACTGCCGTTCTGTGTACGCTAAATAGCTGTAAAAATGATGGCGCAAGGTGAACCACTAACACGAAGTGTCATTCACGATGATGCATGTGGGAACGTTATCACAGTTGCGACCTAACAGCCGAGTCTCTATTGCATGGGTTTCTATAGGAGCTTGGACGGGAATGACTCACGAAAACGTAACAGCCAGGAAAATACGGCAGCCGGGAACATAACAGTGGGGTTCTACTGTATAAAGAACTGACAGTAAGAGAAAAGAAAAAAAACGCATGTACTGTGATTTCACCTGGAGTGCCTGAATATCCAGTTGAATATGAGCAAGCCAACAGCCCAGACAACTCCGATGAAGGCCACAGCACACATTCCAGCGAAGAGGCTCAGTGATACTTTGCGGTGCACCCGGACAATAATGGTCCGGTCTTGTGGTGGCTTTCCATCTGCCCATGACACAAAACATAGTGAGTCTTGCTGCCGACGGTCATCATCCTTTTGTTTTCCACAGCACGGGTACAACAGGTCATGCTTGTCCTGTACACTGTGTGTCTTTACCCATGTTCCTCACACCGCACTCTTTAGACTCCAGTCTGCATCAACTAGACCAGAATGGACCTCTGCAACGCATCCTTTATTCAACTTTAGCTAACTGGGTGCAGGTCTCCCACAGTCAAAACCCCATCACCTTTATACATAGAAGCACACATCTGCTATTTCTACATGTAACCAACAAAATATGAGGATACCAACAAATTTGGCTCCAGCAAGTTTAACCTGGCGAAGGTATTCTAAGCTCATTTTCTTTCCCCAACAACTAATTCTGGCTACAATTATTAGAAGAGATGCATTAACAAAATTATTTAATCACCGTTCAATACTGATTTATTTGCACATCCCTCACTAACACTCTTTCAGGATAATAATTTCACATCTTTAGTAGCTAATAAACAGTTTATACCCCTTTGTTCTTGACACCAATGCTTTGAACTGCTAATGGGTGCAGTACTAAATAACATAAAAAGTGAACTGCTTGGGCTCCACAAAGAAGCACTAAGCAGCTGCCGCATAAACTTATGTAAGGACCACACTTGTTAATTTTTTATATTCAGGAGTGAATTCTGAAGGTGCGGCCCATACACAGGTGTGGCCCTTACACGAAATTATACGGTATGCAGTTTGATGAAGGTAATGTTTGTGCAGGCCTTTAAAGGGTAGAGAACACCAAATTTTTTGGAATTGTGCTTTTAGCTTGGAATGATGTGTAAGATATTAGTAAGCATGGATCACTACGTAGAATTCGGCTGCCCTCAGTAAATAATTTAAGACCAAATTTCCTCTGCCACGTAGGTTCAGTTCTGGTTTCAGAAGTTTAACAGTGGTTGCGATATCACAAGTAGATATGATATCAACTGATAAAGAAACTGCAATATAATGCTTGCTCTGTAGTTTTACTTCGCTCCCACTCTTACACTAGCCTGCTCCAGAAACAGGAATCCCAGCAAGTGAGCAAACAGCCATAACATTGCAGTTTTTGAAAGCCATCACGTGGCCTCGATGTCACAACCATCATTCTATTGGGGCAACTGAAAGCAAAACTAGATGGGAGAAAACATTTCATCGTAGAGGATTCGTCAACTGTGGATGAATTTCACACGTTGAGCCACATTTACCAGTGTCATATATATTATTCTAAGGCAAAAACAAACTAAGAAAAATCGGCTGTCTCTACTCTTTTAAATACACAATACAGGGACAACCACATAGATGTGTCTGCTTACCTGCCCATTTTTCTTGGTTCAATATAGTAAGATTGTCAGTCTGCGTGTCAAAGTAACCAATCTTGACATAGTTCCCATCTGAAGATGGAACAAAGTAAAGATGGAACCAATCAGTTAACACGTGCAGTCACATAGCATTTCATTCAATGGCTCTCTCATCAAATAAAAACCACTTCAAAGCATGTCTACTCACTAGTCATCTGTTCAATCAGTGTCCATGCCATGCGATCACCTTTAGCAGAGAAGGCAACAAATCCCTAAAAAGAAAAGCGAATGAAATTGTTGTCATCATTCATGAGAGTGCTTTGTGTACTCTAAACCACTAAAGAGCTCTACAGAAGTGTTATGCACAGAACAATGTTCGAAATAAACCCCTTAGTTAAAAGTTAAGAAACCTCCATACCGGAGATATTAACACCAAATTTAACAACATGCACCACCTCTGTTAAGCACAACTGAAAGAGATACAAGAGTGAAATGCTGCCTTTATGGATTATAATCAACACAAGCTACAAGATTTGAGCTCCTTCAGGTGTCTATAAAGAGCAATACAAGGAAATTTTTTTAGCATTTTGAGCTGGTGATCACATTACATTTCTTATATAGTAACATCTGTTTGCCAAGATTAATCAGTTTTCAAAATACAAAGCAAAGCAATTTAAAAAATGCTAAAATTAGGAAGCAAAGATTGAAACTGGGCAGCATGAGCAAAGGCAGTGTTTTGCAATATGCAGCGAGTATGGCACAAACACTATTGGCAAAATACTTGAGTCAGCTTTCAGTGGATTAACTAGCTGCTGTAAGTGGTGACCTCATTCACAAAATGCCAGCAATGAAAGAAAAAAGGCTTCGCATTACTTTGACAAATGTGGTGCAGGCATCAAAGAGCAAGTAATGTTTGTAACATAGAAGGTGCCCGGCTGCCCATCTGAGATTGTGAAATTAAGAAACTTTCCAAAGTTCACAACAATTGATCAGATTAAAACCACTGGCTTTTATACACCAAGACTACATTGTAGGGTGGGTTATCAGGCAGTAAAGGGCTCTATATCGATAATGACCATCCAGGGTTCTTGTTTTAGCAGGCAATGAAATCCAAGCACATGGGAATTTTGTTGCGGACAGAAAGGAGAACCTATAGCAAATGTTTGTTTATAGGATTGACAAATGATTTGTTTGTAATTTTAAATCATTTATGATGATTTTATTGATGATAAAAAGCTTTACATCCAAAGTACCCACTCCCATAATGGTTGTGTTAGAAAAGCTCTAAAACACGAGTTTTGTTATAGTTTACCCGCTCGTTTTTGTGTACCTAGAGTTAGTAAGGAAAATTCAGCACAATAACAATAGGATTCTTGCAAAACTGCAAACATGGAAATAAACATGGCACCAGCTGCATGTTCAACTACCGATGCATTGTGGGACACCACTGCATACTAGAAGCTGTACGTGAAATGCGCAGGTGACATCACTGAAATCAAGAACACAAAAACCAAGGTGCTCACCGAGACGCCAAGAAACTGTGTGGCGTTCATAGCCGACCAAATCTCATCTGCAATCTTGTGGTTAGTGTAAGTGAAGTCCTCGATGCTCATGGAGTATTCCCGCAATGTGTTGATGGTTTTGTTGAGCGCCAGGGCAATGGCCCAGATGGCGTCATAGGCCAGTGGTGCCTCCTGGTGCCCTTCAGGCTTGTAGCCCTGCAAGCCGCCATTTTGTTCTGCCAGCGCACGCTCGTACCGCTCCAGGAACTGCTGTGAGCTCTGCACATGTAAAAAAATTAAAAGGTCAACGATACACAGCATGTGAACAACAGCCAACAGTGACATGTCTGCTGTTCAGAAAACGCAAGACAGCACCCCAAAAACAGAGAAAAGAACTGGACGATGTACCTGCCCATGCTACTGCTGCATAATAAAAGCTTCTTGGAAAAGTGATGAGGAAAGCCATTATGAATGTAATTGTGCGTACACATTGTGGCCATGCTCCAAAGGAATCAAAAACAGAGCAAAATAAAAAATTGTATGGGATACTTAAGCCCTGCCTTAAGGGTATGACGCAAGAGTGTTAACAGGTTAATGCCCATATATGCAGAATTGGTCATTCTATACTTTACATTCATAGACTCCTGGGAGTCCTCCTACTATTCCTGGCGCAGTGGTGCAGCGGTTAAGCAATACGCCACTGCTCTGCGATGACAGGTGCTGCCACCGGTGGGCATGTGAGCCCCAGGTTGTTCTTCCCAAGCAACCTCTTGCGACCAATCATTAATTAAACTGCCAGCTACCATGGTAGGCACTGTGCTTACAATGTGGTGGACAGGTTACGATGATGTCACAAGTTCACATGACCTAGGTGGCCCACCTGCATAGGTTGCTCCTTTCGGGATTTTTCGTCGATGTTTCGCTCACGGCCAACGGCGCCAACAATGAACTCTGCTTTTCTGTGACACAAGGCGCTTAACGCGAAACTATCAAAAAATGAGCAACGTGTCTCCCCACAGCAGAAGAAATAGGATTGCCTTTTATCACCATAAACCAGACACTCTTCTAGTTAAAACTGATCAGCTACAGTCAGATAGCAAACAGGTTAAAAACCGTAAAATAGTTGAAATTGGTAATTTAGATTTCGCCAGAAAATGCGCAGGAGAAGCACACTTTAGTCAGTGAAAAGACGGCGAATAGGACAGCCCACCGAAATTTAGTGCTGTTTTGAAGCCACTCATGGCAATTGAGAAGGCTGAAAAAAATTACCGACGATTACGTTACTTCCTAATGCGAAATTTGAGCGCAGCAAATAAGCTGTTTCACCTTTTCGATAGACTGAGGCAAAGAAATCGAGCAACACATGTATGCGCTATCACAGAATTTTTTTTTTTATTTTTCGCAGGAAGAGGGGGGAGGGGGGCGGCGTGTACACCCAGCGGCAAACGATGGGGGCAGAAGCGCGCGCAGCAAGCGGACAACACGATAAAGGGAGGAGGGAAGAGATAGCAGCGACTGACTGATGCCGCTGACGCCGATAGTGAGTCAACCCCAGCTGCGGAGTTGGTTTCAGGGACAACGCCGCCGATGCCGACACAAACAATATGATACCCTCGCTTCCGCAGCGCTAAGAACCAGGTCTAGCCGTGGGAAGGTGGTCACGTATTCGTCGACGTGCCGGGGCCTACGTGAAATAACCGGCGCGTCGGCAACTGAAGAGCACCCTATCCGCCACACAAGAACAGGGGGGGGGGGGGGGGGGGGGAGGGGGACCCTTTCCTCCTCTTTCTGCATGGCGGCGACGGTGTTCTATGCAGTCACGTTATCTTGACTCTCTAGCGGCGTCAGCGGCATCCAGCGGTATCAGTCGGTCGCTGCTAGCGCTGGGGGGATGAAAGGGGGGCGGAGCTGGTTACGAGGCCGACGACAACGCCGACGACGACGCGAAACCCAGGAACGGACGCCAAAGAACTGCGCTCTAAAAACCTAGCGCCAAATACTACTAGTTAGGTTGGCTTCCCCGCACGTACCGCCAGCACGCAATGGCGGCAAGTCAAATGCCAGCTCCAGTGTGGCTTCCCCACATTAACACAGTGTCACATGAAAAATGGGACTCCAGAACAAAGCTATTGGCATTTTCATCACCTCATGACAGCAGACATGAGCACAGGATGGCTGCTGGGAGGCTACAACTACCCATGCCACGGGTTACACCGGATATGTGAGAACAACAAAGGGGTGCTGACCGCCTGGCTACCAACTGTTTATGCTTATGTATCTTCCATGGTGCTGTCTGTTGGCAAGTGGGAGATAAAGTGTGAATCATAATGCAAATGCTTGCCACATTACCCCTGCCTGCTGTCTGCCATACCAGCAGGCACAGCTTGGCACTCGGCAGTTCTACGTATCCTCCTTACAGCAAACCGTGTTAGATATACAAAGTAAGAATTGCACATCTTTGTTAAAAATATTTAGGAACAGTTTGATACAGTCAATAATTCGTAATGTCTGTGTTTGCTATATTTAGGTTTGATTTATAAGATAATAACATTATATCCACTAATCACTGTCTCACTTTCAATTTGATGCTACATTCCTTTCTTAGCCAAACTTTCCTTAAATGTGCAGTAATCATATTGTTGGCTGATTATTATTAGTACTTGGCCAATTAAAGACATAAAATACTTTTTACTTAAAGTTAACCCCCCCCCCACCTCCCCACCCCCCCAAAAAATGCCTCTTTGATCTCGACAAAACACGTGAAATGTTTCTTCAGTGCTTCATTAACTTAGGTGAGACACATGGTACACTGTAGCAAAAGAACTTCTCTTGCTAACATACTTAACCCACAGTATATGCCGAAACTTCAGGAATTGAAAAAATTAAAAAATAAAATATTTCTATACAAAATTTTATTTCACTTGAGAATTTAGAATCCTTTTATTGATGAAAATACTTTCCCCAGTACTGCCTTTCCAGCCATCCTACAACATAGGATACTACAGAAACATGCTACCTATTACATGCGGTAAAGCTTCGAAAATTTGATGTCGACTTTAAAATCTCATTTCCCACTAATGTGCGGTAGGTTTCTTACGACAATAAGCATATCTTATTCATTTTTCTGGTGGAATCACAATGGGGTTGATGTGGTTTAATGTGCTCCCTGGTTCCAGAAAATACTGGCAGCTCTTTCTCAATTAACATCCACAATACACACAACTGAATGAACATAACGCAATGCTTGCACAGTCTACTGAACCTGCGCTAGCGGACATGAAATTTTACACAACATAAACACAAAAAAGCAGTGCCCTACATGAAGGACACCAAGCACATATGGGCTAAGCCTTTCAGAGCTCTTGCTGATGCCCTTCTCATTCATATTGTGGAATTCCTGTTCATTATGTGCACTCCTTCCAGCCATGACCATTGTAGCATGCATTGCAAGATATCCTGAACTGGACTTTATTTATTTATTATTTATTTATTTGAACATACTGTTAGTCCCTTCTTGGGACTGTTACAGGAGTGGATTTATAGACAACAAAGATGAAAGTTAACAACACAATAAATACAAAAGCCAGCAATCAGGTTTAAAAGACAAGAAATCAGCATTCATATGCAGACTCACATCGAGTGAGAAACAGAAGACGGAAGATAGCCAACTCTTGCCTTCAAAACATGTGTTCAGACACATCTAAAAATATTTCTTAATACAATCATACACTGGGTACATGATTGAGTGAGCAAAAAAAAAAAACATAAAACCAATACAGACTGTGGGTGGTCATCAAGTCTGGCTTGATGACAAAACTGATGAGGCTACAAGCTCCATAAATTTTTCTAAGGAATGCTGTGCAGTTATAGATTTATCTAGGGCGTTCCATTTCCTTACTGCTCGGGGAACGAAAGAAAAATAATATGTGTTGTTAGCACAAAAGTATTCATTAATCGTAAAATCATGCTTGTGGAGTGTTTCTTTACAACAGCTAAAACTAATGTAAGTAGCAGGATCCATGTTGAATGCATTATGAGTTAACTGATATAAAAACTTGAGTCTATGGAGTGTTACGCACACTTCATAATGTGTCTAGGCCTGCGCGGGAAAGCAGCTCCGTGGGAGAGTCAGTGCACCGGTATCTGTAGTAGATAAGGCGAACTGCTTTTCGTTGAACTGATTCGAGCATATGTACATCTTTTTGCATATAAGGAAACCAGACGACGTTTGTATATTCTAAGATTGCAGAGGACCTAGCAAAACACGCACACAAAAAAAGAAGGTTAATCTGGGACACTATGTCACAGACATGTAATTTTTAAAGCAACTGGGAAACTCAGATGATATTTTGCTCCTTCATTTGACAGCACAAGTTTTAGTACTTTTTAAAATTAACAGGTTTTATTAACACACTCACCGCAGCAGCAATTTTCGGAGAACTAATCCTTGCGCATAGCGGCCTAGCAGTAGGCCCCCATTAAATTATTTTGGATGTAGTGTGAGCCACGAGTGAGCCACTGATAAAACCAGCTTCTTTGAGCCACCAACCGATGGCAATAGTGATCTCGCATATGTGCTTTTCGGGGGCTCTTTGCACCTTACTGAGCTATCCCACGGATTCAATGTAAGACTTAGTATTCGTGGCCACACAGCTTGCATATGGGACATGACCCACTAGTAACCCACCACACAATAAATGTTTGGATTGGTTTTATAAAGTTTAATGGTTAAATTGAACTCACTGGTTTGATTTCAATTAGCGGGTTGGTTTAGAGAGTTGATACATTGCCCATGCATCCGAAATGAAAAAAACAAACAAAACAACCAGACCTGGGCCACAGGCAACTGTTTCTCCTGAGCAGCATTCACACGACCTAGTGAATCAGAGTTCTGTGCTGCAAACCATGTATCACATGATACAGAGACATCAAACAATGTCATCAAAAGACTCGCAGGAGGTGAGCTGCAGGTCGAATTCTTAACTAGGTGCCACAGAATCATGTAACAGTATCCAGCCCAGAGGCTCAATTGGGGATAAAATCTAGCCAGCAAGACTCTACCAACATGCTTGCAGTAAATGCTGCCACAAGCTTAGCTTTATAGTAAAGAAAAAAATCCTGCTCCATCTGCTGACCTTGTAGCTCTGCTCCAACCATCTGATCTGCTCCATGTGTTAGTGGTACACGTACCATTCCAGAGATAGTTTCCTGGTTTCCCTGGTTGAGCATGAGGGCCTCAGTGGTGAAGTGCCCTTCCAAAGCCTCCTTCATCTGCTCTGTGGTGCAGTTGTGGCCCTTGTCCTGTACTGTATACCAGCCATCTTCGTACCATCCAATAAGCAGCCACACATACTGCTTGCCATACACATTCTGTTTGTATGCCTGCACGCCAGAAATGATGGCAGAAATCTCCTATAGCAAACTTCATGCAAAGGTATGAGGAAAACAGCTGTAAAACCAACAACAGATGCTTTCATGCAGAAAAAAAAAAAAAAATCCTGTTGGAGCACTTGGGATACACTTGACAAATTGTAACACAAAGCTCATTTAAAACATTTCACTAGAGCTACGCTCTTTGTCTAATTCATTCAGTTGGACCTTGCATGCTTCTGACGTGTCCAGCTTCACCACGTGGTCACAGCTGGTGTGAAAGCTTGACCTCAAAAAGTTTGTAGAATTCTCGAAAACAAGACCACTTTCAGCAGTTATTACTACCTTCATAATAGTTCCACAACATCAAAACTCTTTGCATTCATTCAACCATGAATCCAGGACTACACTTCAAAAAATAATACAAACATGACAAGATGGACAGTGCAGGAAAGAATTTTCAGCGGCAAGTACTATGGACACACAACACATGATGATGCATGACGTCTTATTCTAAGGATGTGACTAGCATCAAGGCATCATATCTACTAGGCACCACCATCAGGAGCCCTTTAAAGGCACAGTGAGGAGAGCCCTACTATGCTTTAGTCCCTAATGAATTCTGATGGCCAGGACTTTTGTGACTCTGTTAAAGTTTGCTCACCAGCAAGACTGTTTCAATCCTGAGAAATTTACAGCTGAAGTTGGAATGCTTTTTCTTTTCTGCCACTTCAGTTCAAATTTGTGACGTAGATGATAACGTCAAGTGTTCTGCGTTTGCTTAACTTATTTTCTGCGTTTAGCTTCCATTTCATCTTCCTGGCATGATAAAAAATGCTTTATCGGTAGTGATGGAAAGGTTACCTTAATATCTGGGCATTCAATCCTTTATTTTCTGTTCTATACAAGAAAAAAATCTCCATAAACACCAGCATAGGTTACTAGTAAAAACAGCCCGGCAATGACTGTTCATATTTCGCTAGCTTATGAAAGCTCCATGTTTTTATGAAAGTAGTCTAACTAAAAATGGTAATCCATCAGCCTACATGAACTTGAACTTGTGTTTAATATCCCTTCAATAAAAGTGCAGTGCCTTTCGCACCTGGGGTTGTCCACTAAAAGCTGAACAATCAATTTTAAAAACCTTTTTCATAGAAAAAACAAAGGGAGGGAGGGGGGGGGGGCAGCGTGGCTACTCAGTACAAAATTTCTCCCTTGAGGAAGGGGCAAGTGCAAATGCCCCCCACTTTAGTTCATTTAAAACTAATAACTCATGCCACCTCCATTTGAATTTTGCAAACCAATATACCACAGGCATAAACAGCAATATAAATAATTTACATGAATGACAATGCACACTCTTCACATTTCTGCATTACCTTGCATGTGCAACTGAGATCATATGCATTTTCAACAAAAATTAGGAGTAGCATTCAATGAGAAACTGGTTACATATTGATTCCATTAAATATCCTCAGTGGCAATCAATTAGAAGTGCTCTCATTCACATCTGCCTGTTTGATATACAATTTATTTTAATAGCTCCCCTTGAGCTTTTTACACTCCTACATGGCAACTTTCCAAACTTTATAAGGCATCAATTATGACCCAGAAACATGTTATGTGCCTGAATGAGCCATTGTAGCTACTGCTATGTTCTATATTCTACATGTTTATGAAAAACTTAGATGGCTACAAGACTATCACATTATTTCTTTATTATTTTTCATTTTCCCAGATTAAATGGACATGTCAGCCCATAAACAAATATGACAAAATGATAAGTACATATACACAGGATGAACTTTCGTTCCATGTATAATTGTTCCTCTCTCTGTCCTGTGTTTTCTTTTTTTTTTCTTATGTGCTCAAAGGCACATCTATATACTCTAGAGACCAACTGGCCTAACTTCGTGCCTTAACAACTCCAGACTACTCACCTCTGCACAAGAAACCTGAAGGTAACTGTTGAATGTGTTCAATCATTTTGAATTTAGAATAGTAATACAACTTTGTTCAACACTGTCTACATCAAATGAAAATAAAAGATGCCCTTTTGAATGCAAATTTGCACATACCTCACAAAACACTCGTCGTGCTGCAGCAACATAAAACATGCCAACAATGATCCGCGCATCTTGCCTCTGGAATCAGATGTGAAAAAGAAAATCTTGTTACTCATGCAATACAGGAGGTCAATGAGCAGGTGAACTTCCAAGCTGTGGCAGAAAAGCACTCACCACAAGGTTCTTGACTGCATCAGTAGGATCAGTCAGAAAGCTTTGCCTGGTAACAATTTCAATGTGTGCTTCTTTACAACGTGCCTCTAGATCCTCACCGGTCTGCAAAAGACAGAAGGCAGAACTCTGGGGAACAGCACCTTCTATGCGATACTTAGGCATGGCACTTGCAAAGAATTATAGGTATGACCAGGGTTGCGACTCTGAGCTTGTCACTGGAACCTTCGTGTTTCGAACATTGCAAATGGCAATAAAACATGCTTACCTTTCATTTCCATCCAATTTGAAAAAGCAACTTTGGTACACACATTACATGTGTTTTTACATGCTCAAACTATGTTTGCATTGGTTACCAATTTTTCCAACCTGTTAGCTTTCACATCATCAATCCAGACATTCATCCACGTCACAAAACATGCACATTGTCTATTCATCAATGCTTCTTTTTTCAAAAAATGTCAAGGAATCTGTTTTTCTGCTGCATCTTGCAGAAATGTAAATATTTTCCCTAGGTTATGGTTTTCATGTGACGTTTCACTGAACAATGTTCCACAGCAAAGCCCAATATCAGGATATGTTGCAGCAGAGGGGGGGGGGGGGAAATGACACGCTGTGTCACCACATTTTTCAGCCTTACACTGCCTCTGCATGCACCTGTAACGTGCACGCAACAGCAGGTGCAACGAAGATTGGAGGGCCGTCGTCGCTGGGCCGAAAAATAGACTGCCTGTATAGTTTTGTTTACTGGGCTTGGCCAGCAGCCTACAGCTAGGGCAGCTATCGATTGCGAATCAGCCAGTCAGCCAAGCCCCCTTCACGCCATTTCGGATGCCATTTGGCACGCTGCTAATATATTTTTTTATAAGGTGACGTGATTCCAGCGCTGACAGGCATTTCCTTCTGTCTGCGCAGTTCTTTTAGTGTGCTGAAACTGCATGTTCACCGCTTGCAACTCCCACTTTGTGTAGTGGAGCCTCCTCACAAACAACGGCGCTGCTTGTGAGGAGGCTCCACCGCTACTGTGTTGCACTGCACAGAAGTCGCGGAGTTTGCAGCAGTTATGCTTTGACACTCCTGACAGTGTGCACGCACTAACACAGATGAACGAAATGTGGAAAATTGTTGCCTTACAAATTTCACTTCAAAAGCAGAAGACCGGTGGCCACGTTTTCAACAAATAAATGCACTGTGATGCAGTTTCTGGCAGTCGTTTGGGGGCCATTCGACAATTTGACCTTGGGATGATACGGATGCTTTTTACATCCCCTGGAAGTCCCAATTAATGAAGTTTTATTGTGTATGACTATGCTCACTGCCTTAATAAAAATTTCAACCCAGCAGAAGAAGACCACTTAAGTTTGTCTGCATAAGTTCCAATGCTGTGCTAAATCATAAGACAGCTCATTGATGCTGTAAAATGTGTCAGAAAAGAAACCTTTCGACTTCTAAAGGCTTTCAAAATGTGTGCAGCATTACACAGATGCTTCAGCACACAATACACAAAAGTGGATTACTGAATTTTCCCACCAGTGCTATGTGCTGAGTACTGGGCTAACAACTTGCTGCCACGATAAATCTTTTGACAAAAAGCAACCAGAATAGAGACAAACCTGTCATTCAGGTGGTTTCATCATGCAGAAAGAGTAGAAAATGAAAGGAAACTAGAACCTGATTCTGAAAACAATGAGGGAAGACTTGTTCCCCCCTGAAAACGAGAAGCAACAACTGAAAGTTCCACAAACACAACTAGGACCAACAGCAAACCAACAGTTTCCAAGCAAGGATAATATCACCATTTTATGCTATTTTGATTTTTTAGCACCCTGTCCTTAAATCAGGCAAAGATATGCACTGCCATTGCTGCAACTGCCTAGCTGGTGTGAAGGACGATAAAAGAAAAGAAACACACTAGGATCATTATACTGGCTGGCCCAATTCCATTTTAACCCCCCCCCCCCCCCCCCCCCCTTTTTTGACTGGGTACCCTAGTGATGACAAATACCATGGTGCGGCAAAGATGGAAACGAAAATGAAGGTCCCAGCCCATGGCACTGATCTAGTGATGACAGTATGGTAGACTTTGCATCACCATGGCGGAAAGAACATACAGGAGAGACCCTTCTTCTTTCTCTAAAAGGATATTCTAAAAAGCATGATTAAAGAAACACTACAATTGGGCTGCTATAATGGGGCTGCTAGCAGCAGTGCTACCAGTGTTGGCAAAGGGTCCAGTTTTTACCCTTCCAACTGTGTTTTCTTGCTTCTGCAGCCACGTCCCAAAGCGACTCAGGCTATGAGGGACGCCGTAGTGGAGGGCTCCAGAAATTTCCACCACCTGGGGTTCTTTAACATGTGCTGACACATTACATGGGCCTCTAGAATTTCGCCTCCATCGAAATGTGGCCGCTGCGGCCGGAATTGAACCCACGTCTTTTGGGTCAGCAGCCGAGTGCCATAACCACTGAGCCATCGCGGCAGCTATACTTGTTAACTGGATACATGTACACATCCTTATTTAGGGTTGCTTTCTCCAAACTGCATAAACTGGTTCACTCCACAAAGAACTGCAATGAAAAGTTTTGGCACGAAAATTGAGCCACTGTGTTGGGCTTTCTGACACTGTAACTGATCAAGCAACTGCTCCTCCTGTCCTGGCTACAGAGAAGGTGACATAACGGCATCTCCCGCTTTCTTGTATCCTTCACAAGCTTAATCCGCCATGGTGGCTCAGTGGCTTTGGCACACGACTGCTAACCCCAAGGTCGAGGGTTCAATCCTGGCCAGGCGAAATACAAACCTCTCATGTGCTGTGCGATATCAGCACATGTTAAAGAACCACAGGTGGTCTAAATTAATCCAGGGCCCTCTACAACAGCAACCCTTACATGCCCATGCATCGCTTCGGGATGTTAAACCCCACTGTTTAAATTTAATTTTCATGAGCTTCACTGTGTTTTAAAAACAATAAAAATCAAGACCACTCACAGATATAAAAACTTCTTCAGCTTCTTGAATGATGGCAATTCTTGACCATGAAAACTTTTGAAAAAGCTTGATGCGCGTGGGATTGTGAATAGTAGCTGATGGATGTGTTCTGAAGAATGTTGGGAAACGTTTCCTATTGGACAATGCAGGTGAACTAGATCCATATGATATCTGTAAAACAGCAACCATAAAACATTTCACAATTAATGTGAAGTCATTCTGCAAAACCATTCCACCTACATCGCAACCACGGATAAATATTGTTTGCTCCAAACAGTATGCTAAGTAGCCTAGTGGTACAGCATCTCCTTCTCATTCAGGAGGCACTGGGTCTGAATTCGAGCACTGCCAAGTACCCACTGGTTCTGGTGCAAGTGTTCCCTGACCTGGCAGTGGGCCTTCCCAGGTGAAGAATGCACAGAGAAAATGCCACCTGGTTCCCCAAACCGGACCGAACCGAAACTGCTGTGCTGGCAGGTCGGTGATTCATTCTGCCATCAACCAAATGAAATCTGCCTTGAAAAGTAAAAGCGACAAGTAACCTTTAACCACAGCAGTGGCCTCTTGTGAAAGCAGTGGCTCTAACGTAGAGGTCTGCCAGTACTTGGGATTCTTGAGGACGTTCCTAAGGCCCCTGGTGACTTTACTGTTTAATGAAGCTGCGCTTCGTGCAGCAAGCACACACACACCGTGGCAGGATAACAAGATCCGAGTGACCAGGTGTAGTAATTCTAGTATTTCAAATGAACTTTAAACTATGTTTACCGAAACTTTTATATTTTAAAGTCAAGTAAATAAAAGTGGTGTTGCCCTTCAGTAAACAATCACCTAGCTAAATGGACCCACATAGCATTTCTGAGATTGTTTTTGCGTAAATATTCAAAATAAGCTCGGTTCACAATTGTTATCATAAGAGATTGGCTCTACCCGAACTCTTTCAGAGCTCTTCAATCACCTAAACTGATGCTGAAGGGGCACCAAACATAAACATGATGAACTGCTGTACAAGAGCACGTGACTTGTATGTGCAAGGAACCAGGTCTGAATATGTGCACGGTTGGGATACATTCAGTTTTTCTAATGGGTAAAAAGCATCTGCTGACTTGGTGATGGGAAACTCTACCTGCACTCAGACAAAACCATTTGGTTAGAGGCTAAGGTAGCGCATTTCATAACCATTTCTGCCCCCCCTCAGATGGCCAAGCACCAAGGGATTAAGCCAGGTACCTTTTGCACACAGAGGAGATTCTTCATAACAAAGTAATTGCTACACTGCACTGACGCACAGCAGTCAACACAATTTGACCGTGGAGACACTGTTGAGGCTGTGGAGCTTGGCAGCTGATTTTGTGAAATCGACAGCAGATTCACAGTTTATCACAAATATACACTGTATCAAACAAACACATAAAAAGCCCTAGATATTCTGGCAGCCAGTGTTGAATACTAGATGGCCTGCATGTGACACTATGTGTGCCACGATGGTGCATCAAGCAAGCTTTCACCATGTAGGTCAGAGCACATGGCAGTAAATGGATTTGACAAATGCACAAAGTTTTGCTGCACGCCTAGTTCACAAACATTGCGGCCACTATGATGCAAGTGCTAACCATCTGTAGATTTGCAATGCAAATCAAACTTCTAACACAACGCACTAGCTCACGAATAAGCAAAACATCAATCAAGTTCTGAGAGAACAAAATGAAATAAGTAACACATTAAGTGAGTGCAGAGTCACTTAGTCACAGACACTAAGGCATGTGCATGCACGTAAATTGTAAAGTTTATTCCGGGATACCATTCATACTGTGGTGCAAAAGAGTAAACAAATGGTGGGGTTTTAACGCAGTTAAACCGAGCAGACGTGCAAAAGCATACGTTTAGCCCAATTGGCTAAGTTTATAATTAAGGAACTCTACAGACATCTAAAGTTAAACAGCTATAGTATCATCCCCCATTGCCCTTAGCACATTCAAAGTGTGTCAAATCAGACAGTCAAGAAATCACACACCGCAGACCTACAGTTGAGAAGTCAGTTATGTGACACAGGCATATTGCCTGCAATAGAGATTGCAAACATTTGCCAAAACACTGAATAAATGCCCCCTGAACTGTATTCTGTAGCATCACTTAATAAGTGTGAAAAGAACGCTCCCAGGTGAACTACTTCACCCTTCAGTCATCACGAGGCATACTCACTGGCTTTCATCATACACTAACTATAATTACAGGTGAAGTTTCCACATGCAGCATGGAGGAGGTGCTAACAGCAGTGAACTCCAAACTCAGATGGACTGACCATTCAAGGTAGCAAAAAAAGCTTTAAGAAATGAGGCATACAAATTGTGGATGAGGGTTTGCGTGCTGAAGACGCATGTAACCGAGAACGACTTATTTCACTTATTTTGAGTACTCAGAAGCTTTAGGATATTGGATCCTATTTACAGGAATCACCCAGAGAGTGCAACCATGAAGAATTTTGAAGAAAGTCGTCTATTTGAGGATGAAAAATACGACGGCACAATACTGTGGAAAGAAGATGAGCTCTCTGATTACAGATAGGTCACAAAATTAAGGGGCCCTGAGGACAAACTGAAGTTGGCATGTATAGATAGATTACATCATCCTCATGACAAAGATGATAATTTCAGTTAAAGCAAAGCATTCATAAGCTAGGAAAGGTCAAAAAATGAAATACAGATGTTGCCACTTCTCAGCCATTTTCGCAAGTATGGGGCATCGGACAAAATTTTGGCTGCAGATCCCTGAGGAAAGACAACACTGCCATTGAGCTTCAAACAGTGATCATGGAATCCTTTTCAGTACGAACATCAAGAGTTTGAATCAAGTGGCAAAAAAATTAAAAGATTTAATCAAAATTCTTGAAAATTAAAATTGGTTTTGAGGAAAGGAAATGACGCAGTAACTGCCTCACATATCTCAGTGGACACCCGAACCATGCAGCAAGGGAAGGGAGAAAGGAGGGAGTGAAGGAAGAAAGGAAGAGGTGCCGCAGTGGAGGTCTCCGGAATACTTTCGACCACCTGGAGATTTTTAATGTGCACTGTCATCGCACAGCACACGGGCGCCTTTTTGTGTTTCGCCTCCATCGAAACGCGGCCGCCACGGTCGGGTTCGAACCCAAGTAATCTGGCTCAGTAGACGAGTGCCTTAACCACTGAGCCACCAGCAACAAATTTTTACTATGAATAAAAGTTGGTGTCCCTTTAGGTGCTTTTTTGTAACCTTTTGAGCAAAAAGGGGCTGCCGGATACCTATGAAATTAAAATAATGGGATACCTGCAAGCTGGACATGCAGAAACAGCTAACAGTTCTGCTATGGGCTCAAGAAAGCTTTGACGCATGCTACATAAGGAAGCACTAATCAAAGAAAAAGGTGGGCCTCCAAAAGGGAGAGCAGTTTTTATTGCACCTTCATGTGCAAAGGGGCACAAATCTTTTAAAAACTGCTTTGAAAAGGGCAACAATTTGCACCAGTATTTAGATGCATTTCAGATCACATTGCATCGCAGTAACAGGTAAAACAGAGTAGCAGAAAGATAAAAAAAAAAAGCCATTCCACAGATCTCTATCAGAAAGAAGGACAAAAAATGCTTTTCTTTTCCTCTGGCTTAAAGGAGATATAGCTGAGCACTTTGAAAAGTAATTCAGGAGAGATGATGCATGCACCACTTATAATAACATGCAGCCTGTTTTGACTTGCTGTGATCACTGATTATCACTTTAAAAAGGGCATTCGTTAACAAGGTTGTGAGAACTGACGCATTTGTCTAACCGTTTTGTTTCAATGACCTTATAACTGGCACTGACACAGCTGAAGAATCCCTGCAATTGTATGATATGGCGCTTCGAAAGTGGACAACAAACTCGAAACAGTTAATGCATGCCTCAGAACAAGAACAAAAGTTAGCAGCGAAAAAAAGGGTTTGTGCTTGGAGCTCTGCACAAGCAGTGGCCCGGTCTGGGCCCGATACCCTCTACCGTTACCCGCCCGGCCTGGTTTTTCTAATATATGCCTGGGCCCGACCCGAGCCTCAGGAAGCTCTCATCATTACCGATCTATACATCAGGATTACTTTTTCAGTTCCCAACTTCAGGCGATATCACTCACTAGTATCGCATGTGAACTACTAGAACATATAATTTCAAAGCACCTAACAGAGTTTCTAGAGCACAATAACTTATTATCGCCTCATCAGCATGGACTTTGCCACGGCTTATCAACAGTTACCCAATTAACAGAAGTTGTGCATGACCTAGCTTTAAATATTGACAGTAACAGTCAAACTGACATCATTTTACTCGACTTTGCTAAAGCCTTCGACTGCATATGCCATTCCAAACTAATTGTAACACTACGGGGTTACATCGGTGATGGGGAACTTTTGGCTTGGACTGAAGATTTCTTGCAGCAATGTTCCCAACTCGTTTTGTACCATAACATTCAATCTTAAACGGTACCAGTCACATCCGGAGTTCCTCAAGGCTCTGTCCTTGGGCCACTACTGTTTTTATATTTATTAATGACATTACCACCGACATTACCTGTAACATCAAACTCTTTGCAGATGACTGTATAATTTACAGAGAAATCAGAAGCCATGAAGATTATGCCATACTTAACAGATCATTGCAAAAACTTTCGGACTGGTGTAATGACCGGCAAATGTCATTTAACAAGGTTAAATCTGTAGCAATTGCAGTAACTAGAAAAAAACAACCATCAAATTTCTTGTACAAAATCAATGGTACTCCACTGGCCTTCGTCAACGAACACAAACACTTAGGAGTTACATTAACTAACGACCTTAGATGGGGCAAACACATCGACAAAATTACTTCAACTGCATTACAACAGCTGTTTTTTCTTAACTTTTAGCTTATAAAATGTTTGTTAGACCTGTTCTAGAATATGCTAACACTGTTTGGTTTCCTAAGTCTGTAACCAATATTTCACGACTTGAAAGAATTCAAAGTATAGCTGTGAGGTTTATTCACAACAGATACAAAAAAACTGCCTCACCAACACAACTAGCTGTAATCTCCGGGCTCGAAACACTATCAACAAGGGCAAAGCGCGCGCGACTAAAATTCCTTTATCAGCTTCTTAATAACACTTTTAAGATTGATTCATCAAAGTAATTTCACTGTCACAAAAATGTGCATTAAGAAACCAGCACGCATATACGCTAAATGAATATCCTTATCACAGCGACACTTTCGAAAATTCTTTCTTCCCGCTGGTAACAAGAGAATGGAACCATCTAGACGCATCCATAACTAATGCTGATTAATTTTCAAATTTTTGTTCCAAACAAGAAGCTGCGTTTTAAAACAAAAGTTGTGGTTAGAAAGCTTTTTCTTCATTTTTGTCCATTTCAAGGAGTATACGATGTGTTGCATGTTTATGTTTTTGAACTTGCATGTTTTTTCTTTAAGTTACTTGTGCAAATCTATCAACTTCTTCTCAGTTTTTCTGTGCTATGAATTGTCTAGATTATAGCTGTCTTTTGCACAGCCGCTTTCAGAAATGTTATCCTTAGCTATGATACATGTAATGCCCACCTGCTAAGGTGGGCATTGCATGCATTACCAGAGACTGGCAGTATTTAGAATAAATAAATAAATAATTAAATCTGCCTTGCTCAGCCTGGTCTGACAAGTGGCTCCAGACCCGGCTCGGGCCCGAAACAACATAAAAGCTTTAAATGTGCTACAGAAGCTCAAATGTTGCAACTATGAACTTCAGTTAAAAAGAGTGCACCATTATTAAAATAGAGGTCTAAAATTCTCTAGTTTCTGCTTGAGTTTGTAATTTTTTTTTTTTTTCCCAAAAAAAGTACAGCTCCTTGAATGCGACATATGCCACTTTTCTGAAAATAATTGACTGAAGCCCGTTTTCTGCCTCTTAGTTTCGGATTTAACTTTCAAAAGCATATGTTAAACAGCCTGTAACATTGCAATCTGTTCGCCACTGACACGCAAGAAGTCATGCGAGACCACAAGGTAACAAGGTGTCCCCTTGTGTGCGTTCAAACAGCTGGTTCTCCCATCGTCGCTTGTCTATTACCATCTAGCAAAAACAAAATGCACGAACATCGACTGGGCTCTGATATACTATTACGCAATGAAGATGTCAACTTCTGCAGGTCCCATACTTCACTGAAAATGAGTATTAAAGCTGTCATATCTTAGACAATTAGTTTAGACAGCTTTTGTGGAATAAAGAGCACAAAAAAAAATATTGAAAAAAAAGACAGGACTTGACATACAAAAGAGAGAGCCTCATTAGTATTGCGCCATAGATTATGAAAAGTGCTCTGCACAAACACATACACCGAAAGGAGAGAAACCACACTACATGTGTGCTATGAACTAAGCAGTTATTGGATGCACCCTCCAAGGCCCAGATTTGCCCGCACGAGCAGCAACCTCCTTTATGCTTTGGGAAACTCGGAGAAGCAACACCACGAAAGAGAGGAAATAATTCTATAATACTACGATTATAAGGAAATATGAGACTCATTAATATTGTGTGGGACAGTACAGAGCCAGGATGCATGCTAGGAAGGAGGTAAGTGTGATGCGCTCAGAACTGAAAATCTAGCACCCAAAACAGTGAAGACAGCCTGAAGAGTTCTTGTTAGCCTCAGGCTATATCCGAATTTTTAAAGCAAAATGTTCCTTCATTTTGTGTGCGGATGCTGTACTTATGCTTCATGCATAACAATTTCACAAAGCTAAGAAGCTGGCAAGCAAAAATACTGTGCCGATAAGACTTTCAGTGCTTCAGAGCCCAAGAGCTCTGCAAAGAGTGCAAATGAGCTTAGGAATATAGAATGGTATATGTGCTGTTTTGCCTGAGTTACTTTGTGTTTTGTGCATTGTTTTCATTTCAACATATCACATGACTCATTGCCGAAGATTAATAAGTTTGCACTCTGGATATAGTTGAAAACTGGCTCTTACTGTCTTGACCTGCTGTTTGTTAACACCATGAGAACATAAGAAGCGGGCGTTCAGCGAGAGTACTCGTTCACTGCACAAGCCCGAGCCCAGCCTGGGCCTGCAACCCAAAGCCCAAGCCTGGCCCAGATCCAGCAAAAAAATTGCTGTACCCAGCCTGGGCTTTAAGGTACGCCCAAGCCCGTGCAGTGCTCTATTTGTGCTTCATGAGGTACCAAGTGAAGTACTTGGCATCACTGGCAATCCTAGACAAAGACACTTTCAACTAGTCAGCATCAAGGATGCTCAACTTCTTGAAAGCGAAATTGGACACTAAGTGTCTTTTGCAGCAAGGTGGTTCAAGCATATTCAACTATCTTGCATTCACTGGCTCTCTTACTGCTGCCATACAGATACATCTGCTCTCACAAGGTTAAGCTCCAAGACAGATTTATCATACCCACAGCATTATGGAAGATTCTTCCCCTTAAGATAAATGCTTAAAATCATTTTGCAGCTGGGAATGTTTCGATTCCTTGAACATATATCACCAACACTGTCATGCAAAAGAAGAGTAAGAGCCACAGTAGGGGTGGCTGTGTACATGTTTCTGCGGTTCCTGGGCAATTCTATTGCACAAGGCAGCACACATTAAAACCCTTTGCATTCACCCATACCAAGGGTTCAACTCCACAGCTGGCTTGTGCACAGGCCATCAAAAACAGTAATTAAATTGATCAAAAGATGTGTCATTCAAATCAAGAACCTTGATAATTAAATCAGACAACACAATTTCATTGTGCTTTCCCTTGTGTAAACAACTTGGCCTCTTGACTTCTTAGGTACCGAAAGACTAAGAGTTATCAAATTAAAATTTGCATACCTACCTACCTCCCAACTAAGATAAGAAACTAAACCTCAGATTCTTCTGTGCAGAATGTTTTCAAGCACTTGTGCCACGTTCACTTCACTGGAACCCCTATTATAATTGGTGAAGGTCCCTAAAAGTGTAACTGGAACTGAATGTATCCCACAGCAAATGCAAAGAAAGTTTCAGAACTCATGCATCAATCATGTAAATGCAGGTACATACTGAGTCGCATGTGCACTGATCATAACTGCAATGTCTGAATCGGCTCCAAACTTAGGTGGTAATGGTTAATCCCTCAAAACAATGTAGCTTTCAGCCACTCTCATGCTCAGTTGTCAAGCAGTGAATTAAAAAGAGTGCAGTAAGCACTTACAACAACCAAGTTCCACATTTTAGCAGCTTCTGCCACTGTAGAACACACAATACTGCACCCTCCAAGAAGCATCAATTTCTGTGGCTCATTGTACAGCAGGTCATACATGACTGTTGCAGCAAGGCCAGGATTGCACTGCAAAAGGAAAGAGAGAAGAGAATTATTTAAAATACACCAAATAAATATGAGTTAAAATAAATCAGATGTCGCCAACGTTCCAGCACAGATCACATTAATGCCTAGTGGGAAACTACCAGAGCGTCACACAATAACCCCAGAGTGCATGGCTTGAGGCAACATTTTCACTTTCTGTTTAGCCGACACAAGCGAAACTGGTAACAAAGCCAGAGCGGACCACGTAAGGGTAACGTGGCCCGTTCTGCGGTTAGCCTAAAGATTATAGATGCACCATTCAGTAGATATTGAATTGACTATAAATCAAGCATCTGCCAAACAGCGATCGCACTCTAGGAAAATGTCAAAGGTCGCCCTGCTGCGCGGTGTGTTTCGACGGCACAGAAAATGTGTGTCAAGGACGACGCACCTGGCTGTCCCTCCAGTCAATTTCGAGCTTGTAGCCAATCAAAAGGTCCGATCGCTGGTTCACGTCTTCCAGTGCCATAAGCGCCGCTGGAAGACATCCTTGGCCGCCAAGCCAGCCACCATGGCCTTTCATGGGAAACACCGCCGCTATGTACAAACTCTTGAGCTTCTGCACTCCTGTCTCGACTTTTTCGTTGGGTTGAAGGGAGCTCGCGTTTCGTAGCATTGCGGCCAAACACAACAGCACGGCCAGCAAAGGGGCACAAGTTTCCCCCATCGTGTTCGTTCCTACGGCTGCTTCTCTTGGTCTATCGATCGCTGCGTAGGGCTATCACTCCGTGCTGTTCAATGCCGCTGCTGCAAAGTGGGTGAGTGGATCACTAAGGCCGCGCTCGGGAGCGTCCCTGCCGCTGACCGGGGTAGCGCCGCAGTGCATCCGCACGATCGGGTACGCTGCATCGGCTAGACGCAAGTCTCCACGACGAAAACAAATCGCTACCGCCGCGGACGCGGTGGCACAAGCGGAACAAGCACTGGTCGGCTGACGCCGCCGCACACCCCCACCCCCGCCACATTACGCGCGAGCCGACGACGAGTTGCGGCGAGCGGGCGAGCCTTGGCGAGCCCTTGAAAGAGGGCGAGGAGTAAGTGGCCGGCCGTTGCCAGGCGACCGTCATTCCCTGATCACCCTGATGCGCAAGATGATATCACCTTTATTGTTTTTATCGTCTTCCAAAGCGTACGCTTTTGTTGTTTTTTACTGAAATACTCGAATAAAATTTTGCTCTACTCAGTGATTTTATGTACTACTGTCTGGGCGTTTCCAACTACTCCCGACGGCGTCAGTAGCGTCAGCAAGGCGCCGTAGACGTCATGCCCATGCAGAGTTCAGCAGGAAGCGCTGGTTCAGCTGATCCTAAAAAAAAAAAATGGTTTTGAGGAAGGGAAATGACGCAGTTTCATTACAGTGACTGTAGTTTCACATGCTCGCGTATCTCTCATGTCTCCGGTGGAAACCCGAACCACGCCGTAAGGGAAGGGATAAAGGAGAGAGTGAAAGAAGAAAGAGGGGCCGTAGTGGCGTAGAGGATCCGCACATCACACGTGTGATCCTACCACCGCCGCAGCAAGGGCGGCTGCAAACCGTGGTGCAGGAATCAAAACAAATATGGCGGCTCCAGACAGGTGAGTGCACGTGGGTTGTGTTTTTTTTTTTTGGCCTGGAGCTGTTACAGCGACGATGCCGACTGCGCTGCGTTGTTACGTAGGACGTGCCTCCAGTGCGGCAAGCCTTCGAAGTACTGCTGTCCGAAATGTTCAGCCCGGTCGTGCTCCTTGCCCTGCGTGAAACAGCACAAAAAGATCGGCGAGTGTGATGGCATTCGCGACAAAACGGCGTACGTTCCATTGGACGGGTTCACAGACTTGGATCTTCTTAGTGGTAAGTGGTGGAATTTGCTTTGTAGCAGCAAAAGAAAAAAAAACTTTTCTTGCGGTCAATTGCCTGCATAGGAATCACGTTTTGTAATTTCAAGCTGCGCAATCAAACATGCGGAGTATTTTTTTTTTTCTCGTGCTTTGAAAGATTATTAGCTTGCTTAAGAAGAGGCGAGGGGTGGGGGTGCTCTTGAGTGGTGTAATATTTATTTCGACCTTGGAAGGCTGAGGTGTAGTGAAGAGGCCGAAGGCGCGTACATGCCTAGTACTACAGCGAATTGAGAAAGAAAAAAAAAGTATTCGGAATACCTTGTCAGACACAAATAGCCCAGGCGCAGCGTTTGCCATGACGTAGTTTTTCCTACATAAATGACGGAGAAAAGGCTAACTTACTGTCGCCTAGTATGTCGTTGGTCATCAATGATAATCAGTTTTGTGCTTCTTATCGCCGCAGTTTGTCTTCCGTATTTGTGGCACGAAGTAGGGTGGATCAAAACCACAGATAGGATGACATTCCTTCAAAACAGCACTGCTTACTGTCAAACTTTTCCTCACTTACTTGTAATTGGAGCAGACCTTGAAAAGATAGTGATGGTGTTGAAAGTTCGTATAAAAGTGAATCATTGTTTACCAGGAAAATTATTTTGTAGATAAGAAAAAGGCATACCTAAAAAATATGGAATGAAGTTAATTCAAGAGTAAAATTTTGAAGTGACAGAACACTGACCAAAGCGTGTCATGAGGTTATGGCGGAAATGAAAAGACTGTGTCGCAAACTGTAGGAATTGAGCACTGCAATATCTAAGAAACAAGGATTTATGAGTTCAATTTGGCATTGAAAATTGCATAAAAAGCCATCTTGCAGTGAAACCTGTTGTTATCGTGTAGTCAACCACGTGACCACACCCGGGCACATAAAAAACCTAAGTGTGCACTGCAGGCTCGACCTGCAGGCCCCGTCTCAAAGAGAACAGAACCGCTACTGTTTTCTGAGGAGAAAATCTAAAGATCCCACCGTATGCTAGTTATTGCCGTGAAGTGCACAGTCGTTTCAGCAACAAGCATTGGAACTCTGCATAATGCACTCGAGCCGTGTGGGAAGTGGGACAAGTGACATCTACCTTTTCAGCAGTGGTAATGCGAAATTCGATCAAAGGATCTGATAAAACTCGTAGCGGCTCATTGCACCCGCGAAGGGCCAGCGCCCATGCCAACGGTGAACTACAAAAGCGAGCGGCAACAAAAGATTGCCGTTCCTGCGCCAGCGGAATCCTCTGTTTCGGTTGTGCAAAGACACCGGCATGATGCCTTATGCTGCCTCGAGCGCCCTCGGTAGCGAATATTTGCTTCCCTCAGCTGTGGACAACATGAAAGTAGCTAAGCGGATACTGTCGTCACGAAATACACGCGACCAACTTCGCTGTCGCGTCTACCCACCACTCACGTCCACTCGCCACTCACGTCCACCCATGTCCACTCACCACAAATCTCCTCTGACACTCATATCCAATTAACTCACACTCATGACCACTCACAACCACTTACTCACACTCACTCACGCTCACACTCATGACCACCCATACTCGCATCCATTCACTCACACTTACAGTCATGACAACCCACACTGACATCCACTCACTCATACTCACTTCCACTCATACTCACACTCACAACCTCTCTCTCACACTCATGACCACCCACACTCACATCCAGTCACTCGCACTCGTACTCATAGCCGTGAGTGTGAGTGAAGTGATATGAGTGCACTCATGAGTGAGTGCGCCAACCTATGTGCAAAATACAGCACCTTAGACAGCAAGCTTTCTGTTGTGCCGAACAAAAATAGGGTTCTTAAAATTCAGTGTTCTGCCCCTTTAAGTAAGGATGTTTTTATGGGTTTTAGCTCTGATTTCATTTGAAATGCCTTCAAGCAAAATGGGTGAATTACAAGTTACGTCAGGGCATAAAGGATATAATAAAAATGCAAGTTTGTGCAGCAGTATTGCCTGCACAGAAACTTTGGCCATCAGTCTCATCAGATTCTGCTTTCAGTGCATTCAGCACATCATGTAAGTTATTTAGAGAGGCCTGAATTTCAGGTTATTTTTTTCCAGTGAGGATTATTGACTCCAGCTCTCATTTTTATGCAGTACATGGAATGCACTCTTTTGCTCTTGGTTTTCTAAGCAATTTAGAAATGACAGGTCTCATCAAGAAACGATGTGCCAAATGAGATATTTCTCTATTTTTTTTTCTCTTATTTAATATAGTCGTTATCATGTCTATGTGCGATCTTTCCAGTCTGTGTGCTAGACCTTCCTGCTTTTGTGCTGTTCAAAAGCATCAAACATCAGAATGGCCGTTTTAAATGCACAGTAGCCTTGGAAAATCGATCTGCCTCTCCTCTTCCTCTCTCAGTATTTCTCAAGGCTTTAGTATAGGATGTCATTAGCATTGATGGTGTTCATACAATTGTGCTTATAAAATGCCCCGGACGGTGCCTTTGTTCTGGCCTGTCGCTTCTGAAACGCACTTTTAGAATTTATTTTCAGTTTAAGCTAAACCGTGGATAGCACAGCTCTCTAGACTAAGTACAAGACAGTACAAAATAGGCCATTTCCTGTATAGTGCCTTTACCTTTCTGCACTTGGAGGTTACATTCTCTAGAAGACATATTTTTGGGTAGAGATCAGGTTTTACTCAAAAACGAAAGGCCCCTTTTATATACCATATTTCTCGTGTGCAGTCCGCAGGCTATAGGGAGTATTCACTCAAACCATAGTGGCCGCCGTGTTGATGTATGTGGTGCATGGTGAAAGGCAACATGGCGTGCCTAATAGGCTTATTGCCATCTGCTCTGGCCTGTATTTCTGAAGCTGCGTGCTGTACAACAAAATGGTACCCATGCTGTTTTGTGAATACCTTTGCTACATGTTTAAAAATGAAGTTTTGTGCTTTGTGGGCTATCTATAGGCAAGGACTCTACACTATACCCTTTTTTTTCAGTATTGCCGAATAAGGCGTGAAATTCCCTGTGCTTGTTCTTTTGCGGTGTTTTCTGATACTAGCGCTTTGTTTGCATATAAATTTTTATGCGCTAGTTGCTCACCTTGATTCTGCATGCTATATACCAGGTGCTGGCAATCTAGTAAAGAAAAATGCCAAAATTGAGCCCCGCTGTACAGGGCTGTCTCTAAATCTGAAATTATGGTACTCATTATGAAAAGGTCAGGCCCCCTGCCATCTTTTGGGTGCTGTGTAGACTGGACTATTTTATTCATGCTGTTTAGAAATAAAATGTAGCATTGGAACAAAGCAATGTATATACATTGCATTTTGTATATCACAGTGCATGCATGTAAGCAAGTTTTTTTTATGTGTGTATATGTGTGTGTTCATTTTGCCCCAGATTACCGTTTTCTTGAAGAATCTGCAAGGGTTGTTGACACTGTATGCCGTACCAAGCCAGCTTTGGGTGTATATCCCCAACAGAAGACCCTTCCTGGTGTGAGTCTTGCCTTACATTATCTACAGGTGTTTGCGTTCGGTCCTTTCGATGGATCTTTAAGATGGTAGAGATATGCTTTCTGTGGATTCCTTGGTGAATACCCCTTTTTTTTTTTTTAGCACTGTGCCATTATTTGAGTCGGGCAGTCTTGCACAGAGGACATACATGGCCCTAACACGACTTTGACCCATAACAACCATGCATTCTTTGCTGTTGATATGCTTTTCTCCTAATTGAATGGCTATATAACATTGTTTAACACAGGAAGCTACATATTTTGCTGGCAGTGCAGGTATTGCAGCTTGTCACACATGTTATAACTCATTTCTTTAGTACTATAGACCAGATTCTTTTACCCTCACACGCAGGCTGCTGGCGCGCCCCTACTCTCGACACCAGCCACCATCTATCGGCGCGCGCGGCCCGATGGACTGCGGGACGCGCCGGCGCCGCGCGTAGAATGCATGTTTACGTGTTCGCTTCTGTTGTTGTAGTGCTTCATCATAACGTATGAGGGTGTGTGCTGTGCGTCACTACTCACATTTTCCCTCTACTAGACAGTACTGCGATTATCTTGCGCGCAATTAGTCGTTGACGTGACATCGTCGAGTTTTTTTTTTCCGTTTATTTGGATGCAAGTGCGGCGAGGCAGTGCATGTCTGTCTCGTTGTTTGTGCCCACCATGATGATATTGATGATTAGCGCTCGCGTCCTATCTTCACCTTTTCTGTGTCTCGTTTTTCGCGCTACGTTTTTCAATGATGATATTCTGCTGGCTCAGGATTCTAAACGCTGGCACCGCAGCGGCGACGCTACTCCACCGAGCCGCTGGTGCGGCGGCGCTGCTCAGGGAAATTCTGGAATAGTATTGCAAACAGCAAGGATTTTTCCCGCGGAGTAGTCGGCCAGGTAGCGTACGGACTGGAAACCGGCACTTCTAAGCAGATTTCTGCGCTGGCGTGTCGTTTGTTGCCGTCTTTTACGTGCTTTATCATCTATGATAATTTTAGGCACAGGAATGTGGATTTATTGATTTGATTCAGTGGTGTAGTACCTGGATAGGCGAGCTGCAGACTGAAGGTGTCCCGACAAAGCGCGTGTTTTCGATTACCTCCTTTCACTGAGCTTGCTCTAGTTCCCATTAAACACATTTCATGCACAGGATTGTAAGCACGACCGCTACCGATTTCAGTTGCTCTTTCCGCACGCATGTCATAGGGATCAAGACGGGGGGGGGGGGGGGGGGATAAAGGGTTTACCGTAGTGTCTCTCTGCTTTTGCTATCTAGCTTAATCATAGGAAAATATGTGCGATTTACATTCATTCACACTTAGCCAAACGCCTACGCAATGCTGTCACACGTGGCGAGAGCTACCGATGAACGCGACATCGGACCTCAGAATTCGTGAAATCTGGATTCGCTGCTAATATCTATTCAAGCTTTGATAATTTGAGCAAAAGTACGTTTTTATGCACCAGGTTGCAGAAACCATGAGAAATTTTGTTTTTTGTTGGCGCTGCGACTCAGTTAAGCTCAGAGCGGTAATTTGTTGATAAACTGGCGCACCACGCATGCGACAAGAAAGCCCTGTTTGTGCGTGGCACTTTATGGCCGAAGGGTTAAGAGTGCATAGAAATTGGAACTGCATGCTAGCCGCACACCTAATACTTGATATCAAACAAAACGTTATTTTTTTTTTTTTGCAGTGGAGCACCATGACGGTAGCGATATAAGCACGAGCGCGTTCTAAGCGTCAGCTCAATTCACGTGAATGTCAAACTAAATGTCATTAAAACGCATCAATGTGCTCCCTTTGATAGCATGAATACTTCCTGCAACACAGCCACGCTGCGGAAGTATGCTCGGCAATGTGTTTTTAGCGCCCGAAGCGCGGCTATATGCAGGCGCGGCCGCGGAGCTGCCGCAGCCCCGCAGTCCCCAAAGAAACGCCCGCACCGCGGCGCACCAGTCGGCGGAAAATGGCCGCGCCCAGGAGCGGCTCTGGATTCTGGTCTATAGGTGGTGTACACTGGCGCACAGCTGTGCCACGGCACTGCGGTGTGCCGTTAGCCGGCTGCCATGATTGAGGTGCACATAGCAGACAAACTCCTGCTCCGCAAGCATGTTGTCTTCGCGTGTCGCATTCAGGCTGCCGTCTGGAATCCGCGTGCATCGGAGATTCTGCAGGTAGTTGCTGGGAGCGATAGCCGCACATAACTACGCCACTTCGATTGGGCAGCTGCGCATAGTAGGGCTGCTCGAACCTGTCGAGGAAACAGCTAGGCGCAGCGATGTAAGTTGGCTGCGGGTATGGTTCCCCTCGATTCTGGGATAGAAGCTCGGACAGTGGTCACTGACAGCAGTGCTTCCGTGAAATCAGAGCCGCATGTTGTTCAGGTGGATTCGCGGGGAAGAGATTGGTGGCCTGGTGCGCACTTGATAGCTGCGGTGCTTGTGTGGTGCTCCTTGCACAACTGGACTGCCTGTACCTGCACAGATTCGTTTCTTTCCAAGCTGTACTACATATCTGACCTGGGTATAGTGCTTCAGATTTTAATCTTAGGTTGACCTGCGAAATTCTTGGACGAAATGAATCCTAAACAAGCACAGGATGGCCACCAAAGTTCGTGTAAATGTTGAATGAAGGATGTGACCTCATACTTTCTTTGATCATGAAATTAATTCTTGGGGCACGCGCTTCATTTTTTGGTGGAATCGTGGCCTTTCAGGCGGCATTTTTGTATTGCGCAGGATTTGAACTCTGCGTTTGCATCTGGGCGATACTGCAAGCTCGCGAGCTGGCATGGCAACCTCGATCCCTGCCAAAACAGCACACTAATTTTTGCACCGTACGCTGTGTTGTCAGGTGCCGGCACAAAAAAGAGACATGACACTGACAAAGCGCGGACTGTCAAGTGTCAACTAGCAGGTACTCTCGTGGTGAAATTTGTCAACACGGCGCACCCAGTTTAAGTAAACAACTACCTAGCCCAGTTTGCTGCTTTATGAAGGGCCATCCTGACAATCTATGACCACCTTTGTGCAAAAGAACTACTCCAGAGTAATAACAAGGCTTCCCAAATCCAGTCATGAGTATGCGTTGTGTGCAGAGGACTTGCACGCAAACGGCACCTATCTACCCGGTGTGCTCATGCACCACAGATGCCTGAGTGAGAGGCCGGATCACTGATCACTTCCTTGCGAATGTGCCTGAACAACATGCAGCTCTCTGATTTCACGGAAGCGCTGCTGTCTATGACCACTATCCGAGCTTCTATCCCAGAATCGAGGGGAACCAAACCTGCAACCAACTTACATCGCTGCGCCTAGCTGTTTCCTCGACAGGCTCAAGCAGCGCTAACAAACGCAGCTGCACAATCGAAGGGGCATTCGTTTACGACGTAGTTACGTGCAGCTATCGTGCCCAGAGACTGGCAGCTGAATCTCCGATGCACGTGGGTTCCAAACGGCAGTCTGAATGCGACACGCGAAGAAAACATGCTTGTGGAGCAGGAGTTCGTGCACCTCAATCATGGTGGCCGGCGGCAGCGCTGTGCGCCAGTGCATACCACCTGTAGGATTAAAATCTTGCATCATTCTCACCGGTTCCATTTATGGTCACCTGCAAAGAGTGTTTCGTAGTCTTCATAGTTGGTAGCATGCCCATAGTTCAGGACATAGGTTAGACTTGCAGTGATTATGGCATTGGTTAGTGTAGATATGTCATCATGGCAACATTTGGGATTACAGAACTACTTCTTTTGCTGTGTGGCCCCATTTCTGCTTGCAGTTATTAATGAATTGTTGTCATTAATCTGCCTCTCTGTCTTTAGCTCTGAATTTTCACTCTTCATTTCTGGAGTGGAAGTCTCATGAGGGTTTGTAAAGCAGGTTTACAATGTAATCATTTCAGATGCCCACAGTAATTCTGTAGAGTACTTCATCTGTATTTATCACTGATCTTTGCAACTGCATTAATGTTACCACAACATGCAATCTGCTAGTAGTACATATATGTTTTTGGTGCGATGGGGCTTGTGGTGCAGTCACTTGAAACAATGCAGTTTTGCCTAGGCACTTCCAATATGAAACCCTGACTGTTTACCATACACTCATTACTGCTGCAAAACAGTGATGAAGTGCAGCTGGAATGCAGAGCTTTGTTGTTGGCTAATATTTTGCAGGGTAGCCTGTCGCTGCAGTTATGATGGGGCAGTGGTAAGCACTGAGGGATCGCAGGATGTTCAGTGAGAGAAAGCTGCATTGCAAAAAATGCTGTAAATTTGCTGTCGTTCTCGTAGCCACTATGGTGGCTCAGTGGTTATGGTTCTTGGCTGTTGAATGGAAGGGTGCAGGTTCGAGCAGGTGCGAAATGCTATAGGCCCTATACTGCGTGATGTCAGTGCATATTAAAGAACCTCAGGTAGTCGAAATTTCCGGAGCCCTCTACTACAGCATCCCTCATAGCCTGAGTCACTTTGGGACTTTCAACCCCATAATCCAAATCGAAATCTGCCATTATTCTTGCTTTTAAAATGAATTATCCTGGGATTTTTTTTTCTTTTTTCTTTTTACTGCTGTAATGTAAGTGTTCAGATTTTCAGCTAGAAAAAAAGTCTACAGTGCTCGGCTGTGGTGAGCAATGGTGGGTTGTACCCTCAGAAGATTGCAGTCGGTTACGCTGCCTCAGGCGAGAGCTTTGCCATGCGCTTGAGCAGAGTGTTCACTATATTTAAAAGGCAAAATGATTGAATTAATTGGTAGAGCTTGTGCAAAAGCAGACAGGCATTTTGTAACTGACCCAGTGGTTCCCCAGTAGTGACCGGCAGCACTGAAACTGCAAAGTTGAAAGGAACTGCTTGCAAAATGGCCTTGTTATTTGTTGTGTTGCTACAGTATCGGCTTTCTCTGTCAATTTTTTTCCCCCTCTTAGTTTTTGCACAAGTTCCAAGCTGAGTGCAGGCGCCGTGGTACTGTGCTGAAGTTGCTGCCTCGTTGTTTCACCAAACGGCAAGAAAACAAGTCGCAGTTCAATTTCCGTGAGCGCTGCATTTACTGGCATGTGGCTTGGGTCTTCCCTGCGGTCCATGTCAAGGTCCATGAGAGTCAGAGGTATTGTTTTGGTGCACATTGCAGCCGCTTGGGTTGTGATAATATGATCTAAAGCCCCCAGCATGCCAACTAACTGTAAGTGCAGTCTGCATGTTAGCATTACTCTCTCTCTCCAACCACATGTTTACTTCAGAGGCCTCTTTCTGTATGGTAATGACAAGCAGACGTGCGTGCATTTGAGGTTCCTTTCAGGTGCTCGGGTACACATTAGTTGTTTTTAATTACAGTGTAGCATTAGCATCCTGAAAAACAAGCTTTCGTTTTTTTATATTGGCCATTGGTGTGCCTTTATTTGTGTGCAAGTGTTGTATTTGGCAAATTATTTGGGTGCATGGTGATGTTTGTCTTGAGCCCTGTTAACTTTGGATACAAACTTGTTTCTTGTTAATTAGGACTATGTGATTACAGCTTGTGTCTATCAGAACTACTGAGTAGAATCTTTATCAGAAACATTGGTATGTTGAAATATTACCAACAGCCACATAACTGCTCAAATGCGAATACAGTTGAACCTCGATATAACGAAGTCCTACTTGCAGCCGAAAATTTCGTTACATCGCGAATTTCGTTACGTCGAGGTTCCCATGTTTCAGCTGTCAAAATAAAGTATAACTGGTTCAGGAACACTGCTTGTTGATGGGAACTTGTAAATCACTTATTGAGGAAATACACAAGAAAATCGAGTAATAGTATCGCTAACAAGGGCACCGGATGTTTTTTTCTACATCAGGAGCACAATGAGTGATAGCAAACACCGCGACGGCACCATTTTTCTCCGTGTGCGCATAGCAAAAGAACGAGCGCAGCGCCTAGTACTGAAAGCCGCCACAAGATGTCGCTACTGGTATCATCATCATCAGCATTGAACATTTGCAGCCGGGGACGCATCAGAGAAAAATAAAGAAAAATGTTCGCATCGCTCACGCCGGCGCGGTGGGATTGTGCTCGCGGCGCGGTTATACTCCGACGTAGCGCGTGCGCGCGCGGCACGGCGACGTCACGTCCGCGAAACAGCGGCGCCCGATCGCCAGCGTGTTCGGCGGCTACCGGCGCGCTCTGACGGCGCGCTCTGACGGCGCCCGGCGCGGAATGCAGCCGGCTGCATTTCGCGCGGGCCGCGCCGAGAGCGCGCCGAAGCCGCCCACCCAGAATGCACCGCGCGCGCCTCCCACACCACGCCTCCCCTCTACTCCCTTCGCCACTCGCCTCCTCTGCCAGGGCACGTTTTTTTTTTTTTTTTGCCGCTCACCCGTTTTAAAGGTACGACCACACTAGCTCCACGAGTTTGTCAACACTGATGACTTTTTTTTGTTGTTGTCTACGAGGACATCGCACACAAAAAAAAAAAACGAACGGACGCTGCAAGAAAATTCCGGTTTGCGCTTTCACGTTCAGAGTCTACAGCTCGCCAGTGGCGTCATGGCGCGGCGCGTCTTGAAACTTCCATGCCGCGGGCTTTGTATGCACACGACAGATGGCGCGGCGGTACGTTCTCGCACACTGCCGGCAAAATTGGCGCGTAAAAGGGCAAATACAAACTGCGTTTCGTCTCGGCTAAACTTTTAGCTCTCATTCGATTGTCAAGGTAGCTCCTGGCACATGCATGCGATGCGCAAGGACTTCGTTACATCGAAAGTGCGGAGCAAAATTACTTCGTTAAATCGCGAAAAAAAATACATGGTTTTCAATGGGGAAGTGATTGGGAAATGAAAAAAATGCGTTACATCGCGAATTTCGTTACATTGAGGTTTGTTACATCGAGGTTCGGCTGTATATAGGTAAGTGCTGTAATGTGCGGTTTAGTTTATGGAGGGCTGGAGGGTAAGCGTGGAGGTCCGGTTAATAAATGCAGGAAAAGCATGTTTTGTGTGCATTCAGGTGACCAGCCATAATAGCATCGTCATCTTTCACAAAGCTGTTGTCAGCACGCAGTTTAGCAGTGACGAGAGCATTTTAGTAGCTGGGGTCTTCACTGCCTCACACACCTGGAGCCATCGTTGTTATGCATAAAACAGTTTGCTGCATGTTAATCCTCACATGCAGAGATTTAAGGTGTGCAGTGTTGAGGAATTAATTTATATTAGTATCTTTGCTGCATTGCCATGTGCCAGTACAGTTTCCTTAAGAACGTAAGAACCCTGTGCAAGTGCCTTCTTCATTTCGCAGCGAGTGATCACATCATTGGAAAGCTGCAGTAGTTGTTTACTTTGTTTCGACTGTATCTACATGAATGCTGCCACTTGCGTGCTGCTTGCTCACTGTGTGTTGTAGCTCCTGACAGCCATGCACTCGCCATGTTTCATGGTTGTCAGCTTGTGCTTTGTGTTAATTTTGTTTTGCAAAGGCTGTGCTGGCAATATGAATAATCTTTTTTTCCTTACATAAGTTCTAGGAGAAAATATGCACCCTGCATCGCTATATTGGAAGGCTTTTTGCTGATTGTCTATTAGTGGCTATGGTGAGCGTGAAGTCAATTGTCATTTGAGTCGTGGGATGAGGACAAAAATTGTTTTGTACAATGGTGACTGTCAGAGGCTCCTGAGCAGTGTCACTGGATGTGCGCTTGTATATGGGTGCTATTGACTTGACATCGCTAGTATGATGTGGACACAATAGCAAGACAGGCGCTAGTTGTGCTGGTAGCTGGGGAGCCGCTTTTTCTGCCACACTCTTGGTGACCTATGTGAGTTTATTTGGCTGGTGTCAACAAGAATTGTCTCTACTCCCATAAAAGAGATCGCTTGTTGTTTCTTCAGTGTTAAGAGCAGTCGGTAGGTGGCTTGTGTAAACTTGCGTGTGCAGCTTACCATTGATGTGCTAGATTACACTGAATGCCTGGAGGGGAGGGGGGCACCTCTACAGTGAAAGCTAGTTAATTCTGACTTGATTAATTGTAATTTCTGGATAATTCAAACTGTACGACTTGGTCCATCCACGCTTCATTGGAGCCTCTGTGAAACATAGCCCATAAATGTGAATTGGTTCCACCATTGATAATTCGAACCACTATGTGCTTGATGGCCTGGGCACATGGCCAAGCGAGCAACGCACCCATGAGGCTGCACCGCCTCTTTGGGGCTGTGGAGAGGGTAAATCTGGCGGGCAAGGCCAGAGAGGAAGGGTGGTTAGTGGCGCAATGGTGGCGGCACCTATGTATGACCTCCAAGGTTGGTACAGCTGTTGCTTGAATCTGCCGACTTCGAAGGCTTCAGTAGCCTGCTGTGTTACGTTTTGTTGCTGAACAATGGATGACGCGACCAATGCCGGGAGTACAGCTAATCAGGCGCATCTCCATGTCTCCGGCACTCTGAAACCACGGTAAATTTGTGAACGAAACCAAGTGGAGCTCTCGCGGACATTTGCTACATGTCTTTGTTTGGTTTTCCAGTGCCCTGTGTTATGTTTCTTGCGATTGGCTGTAGCTGTTGACCCAAGTTGAGGGAAAAGCTGGTCTTGGAAAAAAATTTTTTATTAATGAAGTCACAATTCTATAATCTTCAGGAAGCATGTATTTTTTTGTGCCGATTCTAGATATTTCGTTTAATTTAATCTAAAACAAGTGTTTGTGTGGTTATGGAATATGCTACGCAAGTTTTTTTGCCGAGAACTTTCAAAAAATTATGCTGCAGGAAACTTGCTGAAATGCATGCCGTTGGGTTGTCTTGACATCAAGGAATGCAAGAAGGGTAAAATTATCATCCTGCCTTTCATGGAAATCGAGTTATCGAGTTCTGAACGGCAAGAAAAGTTTGTATTTCTATTTCTGCAGTGGAAACTTCAAAACCTAATAACTCAAGTTCTGTGAAAAGCAGGATTATAATTTTACCCTTATTGCATTCCTTGATGTCAAAAACAAAACAAAAAGAAAAAAAAACAATGGCATGCATTTTAGCAAGTTCCTTGCAGTAAAATTTCTTTCACCAAAAAACTGCTTAACATATTACATAAGTGCACAGGCACTGGTTTTACATGAAATTAAATGGCCTGTTTGAAATCAGCACAGAAAAACACGTTTCTCAAAGCTTTTATAGTTGTGGCTACGATGGCTGCGATATTAAGAATTTTTTTTTTTTTTAAGACCAGCTTCAGGCTACACAGTATGCCACGGTGCAGGGATGTAGAAACATTGGATCGCATCATTATTTGCATGTTTCCGCCTTAATTCTGATTTGGAGTACCTTGGAATGTCTAGCAATAAAGGGCTCCACCAGCCTTTTTTGTTCCATATAATTCCCGCTGGTCGTTGTATACCATATAATTCCCGCTGGTCGTTGTATAAAGCGGGGCGTGTGTAATTTTGCGTTGTGTAATAGGGACTTTTAATGCATAATCTCTGTGGGGTTTCGCCGGACCCTTCATCAGTTCGTTGTAAAATGCAGATTGTTGTGTCAGTGCCCCTTTAGCTGCCACAAAGTGCTCCAAGGTAGCTTTTTAGCTCCTTCATAATGTATTTTTGGGCATTCTTAAAATTGCTGTAAATCATTATGGTGGTAGCACCACTGCATTCAGAGCCAAGATACGGCAGTAGCATGAATTTTTTTTCGCTGCATTTTGAGAGAGCTCAGCCACAAGGCTTCCGAGCTGCATAGCGAATCCAGCTTCTCAAAACGAAACACACTAGCGAGTTCACACATAGCCTTCATCTATGGTTGCTCTGCGTAGTTTGCACTTGCTTTATAATCATACTGCTATTTTTTTCATTAAGGCTCAAACTCCCCCTTTGCATTATATTTGTGAACCCATTATATTCGCTTTGGGACGTTAAGCCCCATAAAACCAAAACCAAACCATTATATTCGTGTAAATATATCAACTCTTATCAACTCTAAATATATCAACTCTGTAAATATATCAATATATCAACGCGGGTTCGATCCCGGCCGCGGCGGTTGAATTTCTTTGGAGGAGAAATTCTAGAGGCCCGTGTACTGTGCGATGTCAGTGCACGTTAAAGAACCCCAGGTGGTCGAAATTTCCGGAGCCCTCCACTACGGCGTCCCTCATAGCCTCAGTCGCTTTGGGACGTTAAACCCTACAAACCAAACCAATCTTTTTTTCGGTTGGAGTGGTCTCTTTGTGATTAGAACGCAATAATTTATCGATACAGGCCCGTTTTGATTTGTAAGTGTCATCAGCTGAAAAGGGCTGTTTTTTAACACATTGACTGCTTAGCTTCTTATACTCCATCTCAGTTGTTCCTTGCAGTACTGCCAAAGCTGTGAAGCATGCAGAGGTAACACTGCTGTTGTGCTGTAGTTTATGTATATGTTTGATTTATGGGGTTAAACGTCCCAAAGCGCTGCAGTTTATAGTGCCAGCGTAAAAGTCTTTTCGATTTGCAGAGTCATAGTAAGCACAGGCAGTGTTGGTAGGCTGCTATGTTTGCAAGGGCCGGACGTTTTTTGTGCGATGTGCCAAATTTTCAAGATAGATTTCTCCTTCAAGAACAGTAACATTAAAAAATAGTTCTCAACTTCAGCATATCTCAGTAAATGATGTCGTACAAACGATGTTGTTTTATATTCAGCTCAGTGTCTTTGCATCATCAGAACAAAATTCGGCTTATTTCATTTCAAAGGAGCACTGTAGAGGACTGGGAGAGGGTAGTGCTGAGTCTTTTGCAAAATTGGTGACCGCTGTTGCGCAAGTCAAAGCTGACAGCAGCAGTTTTAGTGGTACACGTAGTTTACAGTACAGCTCACTACCTAGATGGCACCACTGACCACTGAAAATGGCTTGACACGATTTTGAGTCTACACCACATTGCTGCTTTCATGGCATCTTGGACTTCTGTTCCTGCTATCGAAGTTTCTGATTACTGCTGCTCTGCTGCGTAGTTCCTCAGTGTCGCTACTAGACACTGCTCTTGGAAAACCACTACTGTCGTGATAATGTTGTTTGGGTGTTTTTGTTTGGTTCATACAAGGCGTTTTGTTCCTGTTGCCACTCATGGTGAGTAGATGACGAGGCACGCAGGAACACTTTAAAGTTCTGTGTGCTCTTCCGAGTGGTTGAGGAGGTCTGTAGTGTCCAGGGTGCCTTCAGGTGCAAATTAAAGGTTCTGTACTGCAGCATTTCCTGTATCAAAATCACGCTTGTCACTTGAAGCTTGCAATGAGAAAAAAAAAAGTGCTCTCACAAGTGCCCATGCTGCAGCTTGGTACAGAGAAGGATGCGAGAAAGGCTAGCATAATAAAGCATTGAGTGGCGAACCTGTGAGATGTGTAAAAGCATCAGCGAGCAAACTAGAAACGCTGGACAAATTTGTGGACTTGCAGACTAGGGCTCCTGAAAAGTGAACAGCGGCTTGGAACTGGCATGGGAGTCTTGAAGGCTGCAGCAAAAGTCAATAAATTAGTTGGCGAAATTTGCATTGTAAATTTTGAGAATGCTAGAAATATTCGAATTAGCTCTGATTCCATATACAGTAGCCGACTGATTTTTCGGACTCACAATAATTCGGACTTGCGTGATATTTCGGTTTTCGCTGAGGAACCGTCGCACACCTCATAGGAACGTGTACATTTTCACGACCGATATTTCGGACTTTGTGGTGTCTAAAAGTTCGAATTTTCGTACTAAAACAGATGCCAACAATATTGTGGAGATCTTTTTTCAACCGAAAGTTTGTTATTTCGGCCTATTATAGACGCGAGCGGGCGCCGCTATTGCGACCAACCTGTACCCCGCCACTGGGAAAGGCGCCACTTGGATTTAAACGGAATTGGCGGGTGCAGTCGGACTGGCTTGGATAGGCTTGGCTATCCGGATAGGCTTGGCTAGGCTTGGCTGTTCTCCATCGTTGCCATTCGAGATAATGGTATGCTCTCCACTGCCATCGAGATGGCCTACAAAGAGTGCGCGATCGATCGCATTGTAAACGGTACAGTGGGACAGCTGCAGTGTCTGCCGCGGCTTTGCAGGGCAGCAAACATGGTAGAGGTGGGGAGGGGGGACAGAATTCAGAGGCGCTCGCTTTCGCTGGCGTCTTCCCGTGGGTTACCCATGCGTTACCTCTCAGTCTTCGCAAGTGTCACTGCCCCATGTAGACTGACTGTTCTTGCTTCATGCTGCGAGTGCATTCATTCGCGGCATGACTGCGGCCGCGTCGCACTGTCAGCTATCATGATGTGATAGGGTACCAACATGACTGAAGCCTGACTGTGACTCAGATACAGTCTAATTCTATTATCACTTGTAGACGGAACATGAGGAGCCGCAATTTTCGCGATTTTGAAAGCCAGTTTTTCGCAGAAAAGTGGTTTATTTTAAGTTCACGGATTTTTTGGACTGTATGATTATTCGGACCATTTTTCGGGTCCCGCCGAGTCCGAAAAATCGGTCGGCGACAGTAAATCACTTGAAATTTACTCTTTTACTGCAGTCATGCTCAAAAATGTTTTTTTTTGCTCTGCAGAGTGCATGAAAAGGAAAGCCTGGGCAGGTGTCTTGAGAAGCATCTGACCATGGAGACGTGCCGGCCTGGGCTGCGAGGCCGACTGCAGCAATATATAACAGCTGGAATGCAAGGAGTGTCCGTCCTCCTGGCTGCTGAAGGAAAGCCAGCATCAGAAAAGTGGTAGGTCCCATGCTGTATGGATCTCTGAATCTGTAGAATTGAATTATTGAGGAGTGCGAAAAGTAGCAGCAGCTTTATCATTTATCCTTCTACATAATATCTTAGCTAGCTCAGTATGCCAATTGG